>NW_004949167.1:941124-972402 GCF_000317375.1 Microtus ochrogaster | reverse complement strand
ATGCCTGCTGCTGCTTCAGTCACAAAGAACACAGTGATATTGATTCTACCCATCCTCAGCAAACAGTGCCCCCATTCACTCCCTTTGGTTCCCCAGGGGCTGTCGGAAGCCAGGTGTCCATGAGGACAGACAAGAAGCACAAGTGTCAACCCAGCAAAGAAGCCTGTCCTGTCTTCCACAACCAGATAGGACAGGATCAGAAGACAAAGGAAGAAAGAGGAGGTGACTTGGGTAGCTTCCCAGAAGCAGTCTCTCCATCAGGACCACCAGGCTCTCGGCTGGATAACCAGGGTCTCACAATGCAGATAATAGAGCAGCATAGTAACAGCTAAGAGAAAGGATCACGGGACCAATTGCTGGGTCTAAATCCTGGCTGTGTGGCCCTAGGAAAGTTACTTAACTTCTCTGTGCCTTAATATCTTTCACTATAAAAGAGAAATATGAACAGTACCTACTTCACAGTATTAATGAATGAGTTCTTATTTCAGAGCACTCCAAATAGTAAAATAGTTTTCTGTTTAAAAGATTTAAAACAAAACAAACAACAACAACAACAAAAAACAGCCGGTGGTAGCAGTACACACCTTTAATTCCAGTACTTTAAAGGCAGAAACAGGCAGATCTCTGTGATTCTGAGCTCAGCCTGGTCTACAAAGTGAGTTCTAGGACAGCCAGGGCTGTTAAACAGAGAAACCCTGTCTGGAAACACCGAATATATTCTCCCTTCCCCACAAATCCTCTGTTAATGCCCTCCTTCTGTGTCAATAACATGCAGGCCAGCAATTAGAAGGGCTGTTGAGAGCACAAGACTTGTCAAAGACAGGAAGACTCAACAACAGCATCCTAGGAGGCCCTAACTTGTCCCTGCCCTGTTGCAGAGATGCCTAGAAGTCACAGCTACCAGCCTTCCTCTAACCTGGTGACCTCAAAGGCCCAGACCCCGGCTGCCCAGCAGGCTTGAACATTTAAGCCCTAAAAGGCAATGCCTGGTCCATAGATGCCAAGCCCTGCACAAAGAAGCCCTTTGCATACTCACATGACTTTCAAGTCCCAGTCTCCGCAGGTGACAAAAATTGACTTGACGTTTGGATCTAAGAGGCCTTCCTTCGCCATCCACTCATCGACCCTCTGGAAAGTACACAAGAACAGATGAGATTGTCCTTCTTCTGAGCCTATGAATAGCCCCAACAGTGACACGCAGATAAGCCGCTTGTTACCAGAGGAGGAGGAATGGAATCTCATCCAGCTGGGCTGGGCTCTAAGCCCTGGCTTGGTTCTGAACTACAGAGGTTCTTCAAGGATGACCCCTTTGGGAAGACATCATGAGCCTGTGTGTGGTGAGAGAGGGAGCCCTCTACCCTTCAACGTGTGGCAGCCTACCCAGGATCCCAACTGGCAGTCCAAACACCCTTCTCAGACTTGACTGACTTTCCTTGCCTGTCACACAAAGGCAACAAGCACAGGATATCCTGGGCCATAAGATAAGGGCAGAAAGAAGCCATAAGCAGGATGTTACCTATAGCCTCGTTCACTCTGCTGCTATTTTACACCTACTGTGCTGATGAACCTAGTTATTCATCAAGTGAAGACAGAGCCCTTTCCCTCCAAAGGACCTTCCCAGCAGTGAGGCAATGCTGTCTGCTCTAGTTGCTCAAAGTCTAGAAACAGGCTCTATTTTGCATCTCTCCTTTTCCAGGCAAGGGTTCAAATTCAGCAGAGTATTTTGAGGACTGTGCTCAAGTGCTATACAGGGAAAGAAATCATTTCCTAAGCGCACCTAAGTCCTTCTCCTCATGCCTCCAGCTGGTTTTACTGTTTGCACTCACACCAGAGTACAAACATGAGCATCGGTATATAACAAGAGAATTATCATAAAGAATTCATGAAGCATTGCCTATTTTTCAGATGATCCCAGGCACAGGAAGGGAGTGCAGCCAATCAGACCATGGCTTCTACTTGCACGGGAGGATTATTTTTTAAGTCTCTATCATACAGTAGTTAGAAACACAGAATTGAAAGTAACACACATCTAGGTTCCAACCCTTGGCTTTTCCTTCTCCTGATTATGTTGCTAACTTGAAGTCATTTAAAAGTCATTTAACACCACTGAACCCCAGTTTCTTTTACCTATAAAACAGACTAAGATGACAATCTTTACCAAGTTGTTCTGAGAATTAAATGTGATAATGTGTCAAATGCCTCCCCTACAATAGATAGGAGGCTGAGAGAAGAGAAGGGGCGATAGGAAAGTGGCCAGACTGCTGCAGGAAGGCCCAAGAAGAAGGAACACTCCTGGCAACAGTACGGGAGGTGTAATGACTGTGTATAGATGTGACTGCTGGTTAACGTCTGTCTTCCCTAGCAGACTGGAGAAACGCAAGGAGGAGCGGGGAGGTGTCCGCTTCATTCGTTGTCCTAATCCCAAACCCAGACCTGGGCTTAAAGCCATACAAATGTGCTGCCAGGAACAATGGCACACATCTGTGATCCCAGCAGTTTGGAAGCTGCAGGGTTGAGGATTGCAAGTTTGAGGCAGACTGAGCTATATAGACAATTCAAAAACCAGCCTCAGCTATACAGTAGACCCTGTCTCAAAACAACAGATACTTGATTACAGAGGACATTAACAGATGGAAGTCTAGTGAGAGCAAAGCCTACAATGCTGAAAAGGCTGGAATCCCAGTTAGACCAGACTGCAGAAGGGCTGTGAGATAAGCAGTAACCGAGAGCGCGCGTGGCTCCAATGAAGGCTGCCCCACCTAGCAGGTGTGGCTGGCTCCGCGGGCACTTCTGAGCCGCTGAAGACCCCCGTAAGACGACTAAAGAACCACTCACGTTCCATGGGAGGCCAGAACCCAGAGTGTGAGAGCTGCTCTCTGGTACACACTGTGTAGATCACACAGTCTCTAAGCCCTCTTCATAATCTGTGTCTCTGCCTACCAATCTTCCCCAGTCTGGGAACCTCCTAAACAGTGAGGCTGGATATTCCACTGCCACATGTCTCCCTCAGCAATCTGGCTTAATCCCTTATACACACGTACACATGTGAAGACACACACCATTACAATTTTACCCAAGGTCACCTAAAGAAAAGACACATTTCATTCCAGAGAAGAGATAACATCAATTCAGAGCTTCTGAAATCCCTAAAACCTTGCATTAGGGGGCTGACTCTATACACTCGAGTAAGTGTCCCACATGGTAGGATGCTGACACCCCATCTCACACTGGGGAAAGAGAGGAGGACAGAACAGGACTGTCAGAAGGACTCAGCCAGCATGACCACCTTTGCCCCAAGAGGTACTCACACTCCACCATGTGGCAGAAACTTAGTGAGCATCTTTCACTGTGAGTCTGCCCAGACACTCAGGCCTGGTCTCCCCTGTTCTGCCTAAATGAAGAGAAGCGATAGGAGCCATAAGACAACTCATCCATCGGGCAGCCCCTCCCATCCCTGGCAGAGTAGTGAGCCCAGCCTGAGCTCTACTCCCAACAAATGAGTCAGGTGAGCATCTTGCTGGCTGCTTTGGTGGGGACAAGAATTCACAGTTTAGTTCTGTAACTGACTGATAGGACCAAGACTAATTAATAGGACCAGTATGGTGTCCTTGTCCTCCAGAAACTCTACTCGGGTTGACGCTGGAAATCTTCCCTTCTCAACTAAAAGTCTCAGGCGTGGATGACTGAGAACACCCTAAGCAGCCTACTCCAGGAAGGTATCTTCTGAACACATCTTTCCTCAACTCAAACCATGACTTTAAATACCCTGTTTTGGAGCTGACCCAGAACACTCCATCAGGACCCCAGCAACAGACATTCCTGAGGAATGCTGTCACTCCTCTATCCTCCCTTAGAGCAAGGGTGGTTGGGGATGCTGTTGGCAAGGAGTGCACCCATGAGTCCTAGCAACGGACTACATCTCAAAAGGACAGTAAAGCAGGGAGACAAATAGAAGTTACCTTCCCTTCTCTTCTGCCATCTACTGCAAGTGTCCTCACCATGGCCAAAACTGAGCTGACATGTCTGGACCTCTAGACTCCAGGGATGCGGAGTCCCCACTGCCACTGAGGTAAGCTGAGCCTGTCTTTGAGACCTGTTCTATCCCGATGGGTCCAGGATGTTCAGGGCACAATGCTCCCTGGGGGGACAGGATTTATGGCTAAAGGGAGATGTTTCCCTTTTGATGCCATAACTCCACCTTTTTGCTGTCCACCTCCCATGTCAATGAGCCTTGCTATTCCTCCTGAACACTGATAAGGTCTAAGCTTTGGATTTATGAGTCTTACAAACAAATAAAGCACACAGTGAAATCTACAAGCTTGCTGCTGTCTGCCTCCTCTACAGAGCAGGGCTAGGAATGAACCTTTCTTCTTAGAAAATCCTGAGGCTGGAGGGGTTGAGAGGAGGGAGGCTGAGACCAAGCATAGCCTCTTCCTTATTCCCCCACCCCCAAGCTGGAGCATAGGAAGCAGTGCCTTAACCTTTCCCAATTCCCTGAGGAGAATACCCAAGAAGTGTGGTCTCTGCCAAGAGTTCTAAAGTCTTTAATTTGATTTCCCTCACATAGGCAATTGTTGTAATTATTCTGATTAGGAATCATTATCCAGTGCAGCCTCTGCACCCGACAGGCACATTGCATCCCGCAGCAAGCTGCAGTGGGGCACGCAGCCGGCTGCAGCTCCTAGAGGAGTTGACAGCAAACAAAAGCCATCGATGGGAGTTCTGGGTGAGTTAATGAAGTGCTCACGTGCCACAAGGAGCCAACACCAAAGCTAAACAAAAACACCTCCAGTCCCTGGGGCTAATCCCGTAAGGCTGCAAAGCAGCTCCCCTGCCCCAGCCCACCCAGTGCAGGCCTCCTGCACAGGGCCATAGGCCAGGCGAGGAGGGGCTCTGCCTGACTCCTGGCAGCACTTGGACATCTTGTCAGTAACCCTGACGGGAACAGCTGGAGATGACAGATCAATGGTTCAATACTCTCAACAGCATGTCACTGATGTGACAGCAAATGTTATTCTAATCAAGCCATAATCATAGTCAAATTATACGGCTACATTCTCTGGAGGGGAGGGAAAGAAAGGCAGCAGGAAGAGGTCAGAGGTCAGGAATTAAAGGTCATTCAACCTACCTCCAGCACTTGCTGCAGCCTTGGCTGGCCATCCACCATGGCTTGAATGATCCCAGTGAGCTGTAAGGAGAGAAAAACAGTCTTTGGATAGAAAACCAAGGTGCTGAATAGTCCATCCTGTTCCCTCTCTTCCTCCTCCCAAAGTGAGGGTTGGGTCCTCACTGCTTCAAGGTCAGGGCCAGGCCAGGGGCTTGAGATCATGTCGGAGGATGCTGTATGAACATCCCAACAGCAGCCTCGTCTGAGATGGGCCTGCATACCCATGCTAACAGCAGGACAGGCTCCATGCTTGTTTAAACTTTTATTTGGGAGGAATTTTTCTTTAATTTTACATGTCTTTTGTATTCACCAGGTGCAAAGAGTCTCCACAAATTAGTCTTAAGGCACATTAGCCGCCAGCTTCACAAAAGTTCCCGCGGCATCTGGCACACTTGGGTTTGAGTCGTCCCTTTCTCTGAGCCTCTGTTAATCCAGCACTTCCCCAAACACAGTGAAGCTTCTCAGAAATCTGCACACCTCAGTCCTTAACACCACTTATGAGCAGTGGGGAGACAGAGACGAAAAGGCCTATTGTATAGACTCTGGCCTAAGGACTGACTCACAGGTATAGGCCGTGCCCAGGTCAGGCCTAGCTTTAAGCAAGCTTGTTTTGCTTTATTAGTTCTAGAGTAAAAATATCCCCCAAGCACAGAGTAGGCATAGACTTCCTATCAGTATCTGAGGCCTGAGGTCCTGTGTCAGACAGTAGCTAGAAATCACAAGGCCATCATGTCCCTGGCTAGTTTCACAAAGAGAAGTATGTCGGGCTGGCTTGGAAACAACTTTTTTGTTGAAGTGGGGGAAGGGGCCTAAAACTCCAATTAAACTATAATTACATTTAATGAATACCAAATACCCAACTCGCAGAAAGTGCTGGCTCTAAGAGGGAAGGTTATTTTCTCATAGTGACTTACATGGAATGGTAATACACACCTTTTAGGGAAGAAATTTTCATTTTAAGAATGCTGAGTTCCTCTAGGTGGGTTTCTGTAGTTCATCAAGTCATTATTAGGTGGTATTTTAAGGAAGTGTAAGGACACAGCCACTCTATTTTATATTCCAGAAACTGTTTTTATATTAATCTGTATTTTAATTGGGTAACAGCTGCTGCCTACAGACTTCCCATGGTCTAAAAGGAAAATAAATTAGAAAGATTAACTACACTGTTGTTTCGCAAGGCTTTAACCCACAGCATGCCCACCCGGCTGGCACCTCCACACCCTTTCCTTGCTTGAGAGACCAGAGAACTGCCCAGCAGAGGGAGGGCCTGAGTCAAAAAGTAGAAAAGACTGGTCTCCTGCTACAGAGCGAGGGTGAGGCAGCCTGCACGGGAGGGAGGTTTTGACAATAGAGTGTTCCTCTTGTTCATTCTCCTGGCACCTACTATGTGCCAGAGCAGCAGGGGCCTGCACAGAGCATGAAAGCTCTGCCTTCTTGGAATTTGCCCTTGTCACCACAGTGCCCTCCTATGCCCAGCCCGGGTAACACCCAGAGCAGAAAAAAAAATTGTTCTGCATTTTCTGTCAGACACACAGGGACTAAGACTCAGGGAGAAACTCTCAATCTCAACTTCAGGTCCACTTTCCAGAAGACAGACTGACAACCAGGGACCACAGCTGCTTACCATAGCCTTGCTCGCTCGCACTAAATTCTTCCGGGGTAGAGGGATGGCTTAGGTCAAGGCTGTGGTGGGAAGGCCCACAGCCACTCTCACTTCTGGAAGCCCCAGGGTCTAAGCACCAGTCTGCATCCAGTACGAGTGCCAGGCCCCTTCTCTGGCTCTACCCACGGGAGTTCAGAGAAGCTCAACAATGGAGGCTTCAGAAAGTCTTAAATGTGCAGACAAAGGCACAGAGCAAGAACTGAGGCCCTGGGAAAACCAGATGTGCGTAAGAAACACACTACACCAGTAGTCTAGCAGCACAGCACTTGCTTAGCACACTCAAAGCCTTGGATTTAAACTTTAGCACCACACACCACCACCACTACCACCACCACCACCACCACCACCACCACCACCACCACCACCACCACCACCACCACCACCACCACCAAAAAAGAAAACCAGGGGCCACACAGGTGTCTACTAGAGGGCTGTAGGACTCCTCGCTGCAAGCCAGGCCCACCTGTCCCCACATGGAGGTCAGCTGTGCTCACCATGCTTCCTAGATGACAAGCTTTTCCACTGGTGGCCAGGCAGTGTGGCTCACCAATGAAGTCTTTTGGGACTAAAGTCAGCCTCAGAGACAAAGGCTTCAACAATAGTACAACTAGACACAGCCTCCTAGCCCTTAGGGAACTGAGACAGTTCTTGGAGGGATAGATTCATCACCCAAAGAATGAGCCACCTCTTACTAGCTCTGCCAGGGTACACTGGATGAAGGGAGCTAAAACTGAGAAAGTCAGTCCCTGTACTTGATAAAATTAACTGGGAAGTTCTATCTTAGGCCTACCTTAAATCTTTCCTGCTGTGGTTTTAGGCCCATCCCTACTTAGATTAGTATGTTTGCAAAAGGGCTTTCATATCCTTACAATGAAAGGTACTAGAGCAGAGCCAAGTATTTGTTAAACTGAGAATCAGGGCTTGCAGGCTAAAGGGGGCTCAAAGGCCTTAACCACTTAAGGTAGGAGAGGTGCGGGGAAGAATTAATATGTGTTCTCTGGCTCCTTTCACTGAGGAATTACAGATTAACTCCCACTTCTCCAGACAGAAACCACAGGCGGGTCATACTACTGGTTCCAACACCCCTATCCCTGCATGAGGGCTTTGTCCAGGGATGAGCTGGCTTTATCTGAAACAGTAGCAACTCCAGGAGGCAGCCCAGGAAACTCAGTGCCAACAGCACGTCAGTACCTTCTCCTTTCACAGTTTATCTCCAACACAATCGCATTCGACACCAAGCCGGTTTGTTGATTACATAAGCACTTGTCTTTGGTCTGCAATCTGATACCCAGACTCACTCTTTCTTCTCACACAAAGAGACCAATAAATCTCACCCTTTATAAGTACAGGTGCAAGACAAAGCCCTTTACTGGCATTTAGCAAAAAGGGTATTTCTCTCTCTCTTTTCTCATGACAACAACAAGAGACTGTACATGGCCAGGGACTACAGCCGGCCAGCTGCTGGAGCACAAGCTCACAAGCTGGGACAGATTCCAGAGGCCACAGGAGAGGAACATCCACCCATCTACACCAAAGCCATATTCAGCATGTCTATGGACTGAGGCGGTACCTCAGGAGGCTGAGCCCCTCCTCACTAAGCAACATGAGCATTTGTGGGGCTACAGTCCTGCTCAGGCCAAAGCCATGTCTCTGTGGCCCAGCACTGTACAAGCATGTGCTCACGCATACATGCACATACACAGGTTAGAGGTTCTGTTTGGGTATTTTTTTGAGATAGCCCTGGACCTTTGTAATTACAGCCTTGAACTCACTAGGTTAACCCAGGCTGGCCTCCAACACCCAGCCTCCTATCTCAGCCTCCTAGGTACAAGGATTACAGGCATGAGTGATCACGTATAATTATTTGTATGTCTGAGACAGTCTCATTTAGTCCAGGCTAGCACTGAACTCCTCATCTTCCTGTTTCTGACTAGAGTACTGAGATTATAGGCACATGCCCCTGTACCTTACCATACTAAGGTTCTTAAGAACTCTTGTGTATTTGAGAAATAAACTCTGCTAGAAAAGCTGCGTGGGTCCAATCTAGAAGTGTAAGACCACTGCTTGCACTTTTATTAGAGTCTCTGGGTAGGTTAATTCCACCCACTGCTATGCCAAAAGTGGCTTATTGCCAGGGCAGATGAGGCCTTACCCTGTACCCATACTTCTCTTCAAGACCTAGTTACAGCTGGTATGGGGTCAGGGCAACACTGAGGTAATGTGAGGTTTTCCAGAGACTTTATTCATTCAAAAGGACAAGTCAGAGACCACCAAGATGGCTCATCCAATTTTGTCACCAAGCTTAAGAATCTGAATTCAATTCCTAGAGGTCACAATGAAAGAAAAATTGACTCCCACAAGTTGTCCTCTGTCCAATACGCATCAAAGCATGTGTGCATTTCCTCCAAACACAGGTAATTTTTTTTTTTAAAAAAAAGGCCAAGTTGGCCAGGTGGTGGTGGCATAAGCTTTTAATCCTAGCACTCGGGAGGCAGAGGAAAGCAGATCTCTGTGAGTTTGAGGTCAGTCTGGTCTACAAAGCAAGTTCCAGGACAGGCTCCAAAGTCACACAGAGAAACCCTGTCTGGAAAAACATCATCATCATCATCATCATCATCATCATCATCATCATCATCATCATCATAATAATAATAAAGGCCAAGTCAACAATATTACAGTAACTAAGAAAGTAGACACCTCCCTTGTTTTATGGAGCACACATGGTATTAACCCTCATAATGGGACAGAAATGGATGGGCACTCTAGAAATGCATTATTGAGTAGCAAAACAGATAAATAATCAAAATATAAGCTATGCAATCAATATGATTTTGGGATAAGCACAATCCAGGCTGTGTACCAAAGAAGGACACCACCTAATCAGGTCTGGACACAAGAACACAGAGTACACACTGCAACAAGTGGGGACAGAGCGGGAACTAGGAGCCTGGAGAGCACTGTTCTCACAACTAGATCTTTGTCTTCAAAACAGCCGCGCCCAATACCACTCCCGTCACCCTCCAATCATGGATTTCTTGGTAAAACTATCAAGAAGAAAAAGAGGCTTTCCTTATAGTCTCACAAAGCTGCACCAAAAACTGCAATGGAGGATGCTCTCTGGGAGCCTTCCGTCCCTAGGTTCTGGAGCACCTACCCTTGTCAAAGGCTGGCACCAGCAGCCTTCTGCCATTCCTGAACTTGCAGCAACCACTCCAAAATCTAGGCCTCTGGTTCACACCAGGCAATGTAGCCTCAGAGCTCCATGCCAGCCTAAATATTCCCGTATCATTTGTTCCCCGAAACTAAGCGTACCCGGATAGAAGAGAGCTTGGCATGGCTTCCAGGCTGTTGGGTAGCTAGTGTAACCTTCCGCTGTTGAAAGGTGACTTTTCTAAAAGGGAGCAAGGGGCCAATTAGCCACTAGCCCTGGTGGGAGAGCAATTTCAAGGGGAAGGAAGAAAATGAGGGAAAGCTTCAACATCATGAGCTGGAATGAAAGAAAGTCTTAGGACACTGGACACTGGACAGATGGCTATATGCCATAAAAGGCCCACCTTGGCCAGATGGTAAACACTGGCTATGAGATCAGAAGCAGCTCTGGAGTATCTGGGCCTCAGCCTCAGGGCCCACTGAATTGCCCACTACAGCTAGCAAGCCATTCCTCAGCCTCTTCCACAAAACCAACAAAACTGCTGGGATCCCCTAAGTACTTCTTTCCCCTATTTCACTTATGCGTAGAAAGTGAATCTTTATATGAAGGCACAAAGGCTCAGTACATCTCAGTTCCAAATTAATGTTTTCCGTCACCTCTGCTTCCATGCATGCCTGACCAGTGATCCCACCACAGAATGCATGGCATGGCACATTACAGGGAAAGTAGCCACCGAAAGCTTCTCATTCTTTCTGATCATTCTGGGAGTGGGCCCTCCCAGGCTTCTCTCTCTGCTGGAACTCTTTAAACCTCAGGCAAGCATCAAAATCTCAGCTCCATTTTTGCAGTCTGCAAAATGAGGTCTGCTAAACTTCAGACAAGGTAGACTAGACAAGGACACTTGAGCCTTGGCCAACCTGTCTTCTCTGTCCTTGGTGGGAGAGCTGTGCTTTACTTTGCAGAAGGACAGAGGAACATCACCATCTTAGGAAGTCAGAACGCCTGAGTATAAGAATGCGGCTGAAATCCTCACGCTTCCCAACAGGCCCTACTGAAAATGGAACAGGAAAGAGCCTGAGTCCCATACTACTCAGAGATTCACTCCAAGGTCGAGTTGCCAGGAATGTTGGGGACAAGAAGAAAGGGAAATGTTGGAAAGTCTGGGGTAAATGGTATCACTGCTGTCCCTGGGGACATGTACTCAAGTAGTCACAGACTAAAGAAACCATTGCTGGGTTCTTGCCTTAACCGCTGGTCTGATCTAGCTTTCCCTGAGTGGCCTACATGAACCAACAATCCCAGAGCTCCTCTCCCAGCAACCCTTACCTCCGTACAGAAGGGGGTAAGCTGTGGGTGGACTACAGGCTGGACATACATGTGAAAGGTAGACTCGATTTCCATGGTACGGCCATTTAACTTCAGGATGGGGAACTCAATGATTTCCTAGAATGCAAAGAGACAGAAGAGAAGGTAAGTCATTCTTACAATCAACATTTCAAAATAACTATGGCAGACCAAGGAAGAACAGCTCATTTCTCCTGCAGCCCACACCGAGCACTACGAGGGCATGTCAACCAGCCTCCCCACGGTTTTTAGGAAGGAAGACAGTAGTATAATCTGCCTACCAGTTTTCCTGACAGGAGCCCATCATTTGAGCCTCTAAGAGAAAGAAAGGCCTTCCCTCTCTTGCCCAGGCTGCTGTTCTAAAAGGTAAGTAAGCAGCCACCAGAACAGACACAGATTTTCTTATATGAAGCTTAAACATTGCTGGGGTGTGTGTGTGAGGGGTGTCTTCATTAGTTTTTGAGGAACAAAAAAGATAACAAGCCCCCCAAACAAAGCAAAAGGGGCTATCAGAGAGAAGGAGAAAATAGAACACAAGTGAACAGAGGCCATGTCTCCCACCTTTCCTTCAAGCTCTGCACACTCCCCTTCGCCTGCCCCTACCCGCCCAACCGCTTAGCAAGCCCTTCCCAGTCCGCTGGAAGGTAATGGAAGAGAAGGAGGAGGAGTGACAATTTGTTTGGTGTCTCTAAGATTAATTTGTCTCCGTTATTTAATAGAGATGCACAGCACCAAGGTCCTGGTGTGCAAACAGGCTTGCAGAACGCTGGCTGTGCAGCACGCCTCATACATCCTTCCTGGAAAGGGAGGGATGCTCCGGAGGGGGGAAGAGGGCAGGAGAGAGCACGCGCACCAGAAAGAAGAGGGAAACCAAGGGGAGAGAATAAAAAAATATATTGCTTTTTAATATTCAAAAACAGTTTGCAAAATTTAATCAAAGCAGAGGAAAAGCTAACATTTTTACCACTTTGACATTTTTATTAGCGCTTTCATAAATTTTTAAAACATGAATGGAATTAGTTTACAACACCCACACACACAAAAAAAAACTGCCCTGAAAACATCTGGAAGAGACAAATAGGAAATAATAAAAAAATAAATAAAAGCAAAATCTTCCAAGTAAAATTAGCATGTGAAAAAGCTTCCACTGCAGAGACAAGAAAGGAGTTTTGCCCATACAAGGGCCCCAACCATCAGCTCCAGGGGCATACCTACCCCAGAACCCTCATTCCAGAGAACATCCTTCTGGCATCATTAAAACCAAGGCAAACTAGTTCTCTGCAGAGACTGGAGACACAATACAGAATTCACCACTGCTGAGTACCAACCCCACTCAGGGAATCAGTGGGTGGGAAAACAGAAAGTTGTCAATTGCTTGCACGTCCCAAAAAATACAACTACCATCCTTGAGAAATAGATTCACTAATATTATGGTCTTCTGTGTAACCCGGGCTATCCTGGAACTCACTCTGTAGACCAGGCTGGCCTCGAACTCAGACATCTTGCTGGGATCAAAGGTGTATGCCAGCAATGCCTGGCTGGACTTATTTTATTTTCAGTATTTATTTCAACTCAAAATGTAACGGTAAGGCTGAAAAACAAATCAAGGCAGTTAGATTTCATAGCAGAGAAATTTAAAGGTCCTGACTGTCTAGTTCCCCTAGGTCAGTGGTCCTCAATTGCCTAATGCTGTGATCCTTTAATACAGTTCCTCATGTTGTGGGGACCCCCAACCACAAAATTATTTACATTCTATTTCATAACTGTAATTTTGCTACTGTTACAAATCATAATGTAAATATCTGTTTTCCAATGGTCTTAGGCTACCTCTGTGAAAGAGTCGTTAGACCCCAAGGGGTCATGACCCAGAGGTTGTAAACCATTGCCCTAGGCTGATGCCCAAAGATGGGGAAGCTGAAGGGAGCTTGCCTAGTCCCCTGGGCTGAGTCCCAGAGTTGAAGAAACCGAAGGGAACTTATTACCAAGACACGGGAAGAGCTTGATGGATGCAAGGCAAGGGCAAAAAGGCCTGGACTGCTGCTTAGGACAGATGAGAGACACTTCTCCCAGCGGAGTGAAGGGTTCATTCTCCAACTGGCTAGGCCTTTGTTCCCACAAAAGACCACAAAGCAGGCCAAGCAGAGGGAAGCTTTGCCCCAGAAACTAAGTTGAGTACATACACCATACATACTGCTGTTCCTAAAAATTCACATATCCATGATTCCCAAGAGTCAGCTCTGAGCTGTGGCTCATGAGTCAGGCCCTCTGTGACCCCTGAATTTGTAGTAAATCCTCCTTTTCCTGCTTAACAGGAGAAATACTCCCCCAATAGAAAGAGCTCCACAGCCTGGTGAGTTTGGCTGCCCTAGTTATCTAAGAAAACAGAGAGAGTCGGCCCCTCACTAACAATGTTAGCTAGGCCCGCAATGAGATTTAACCTGTGACACAACTGTACTTTTCATTTAAACTTTCATTTGGAAAGAAACAGTGTTTGGAGACCTGCAGTTTGTCCTGCTTAATAAAGACAAGTGTTGGGACCTTTAAGGATGCCATTCATCTTTGGCTTTTATTAAATTCAATTTTCTTAAGCCTGTGATACATTATGAAATTAGGAGTTGACATTCCTCTGGAAACAAAAATATCTATCAAACATAAATAGGGGGGAAAACCTCTATTACCAAGAATGTATGGCTTAAAGTTGATCTCTTTCCACTTTTTTACAAGCACACGGTTTGTTTTAGATATCTGAAATGCTATTACAGATCTGGAATTTCATTAGTATTGTAAAACACAATGTGCTTCAGCTCTTGCTCTGACCAGAACTGAATAAGCTTTCTCAGCAGGCTCTGCAGCTCAGCATTCAAACTCTCCTGCTGCCAGTTCCTTCACTCACAGCGACATGGAGCTAGAGACCAAATTCAGTGACACCCTCCTGAGACCTGTCTCAGCTCCACGGGGGAAAAGAAAAGAAAAGAAAGAAAATGTCTCAGACACTCAGGACACAGAGTGTATCCATCAGCCAGGCGTAGTCCTCAAAAATCAAGGGGGATTCACAAGAGGAGATCCACAACATGGTTCCTCTGGAGTCTTTCCTCAGCAGCATCAGGAGCTATAACCACATGACTGCACATGACCTATTCTTTTTGAAGTGCAAAGAGGAGCTTGTGACAGAATACTCTTTCAAAATCTTTTTAAAAAAATAAGTTTTAAGCTGGGCGGTGGTGGCGCACGCCTTTAATCCCAGCACTCGGGAGGCAGAGGCAGGCGGATCTCTGTGAGTTCGAGGCCAGCCTGGTCTACAAGAGCTACTTCCAGGACAGGCTCCAAAGCCACAGAGAAACCCTGTCTCGAAAAACCACAAAAAAAAAAGTTTTAAATGGAGCTAGAGAGATGACTCAGTTGTTAAAAGCATATGCTGCTCTTGCAAAAAACCCGAGTTTGGTTCCCAGCACCAATGTCAGGTGGTTCACCTTCACCTATAACTAACTCCAGGGGATCCAAAGCCTCTACTATCAGGGCGCCTGGACTTACATCTATACACCCAGACATACTCGCACATAATTACAAATAAAATTAACAAAGAAGACAGTCTGAGCGATCAGAGCAGAAAGACCTCACTAGATACTTCCCTCCTTCCCATACTATTCAGCAAGCCCACGCCCCACAGCACCAGCCCATACAGCACAGTCATGGAGAGGAGCCCTATTCTGCACAGTGGCATAGCTACGTATCAGGTGTGCCTAAGCCACGCCAAATATTTTCTTGACTGTTAAAGCACAAAGACAGCAGATGGTATCAACTCCAACCCAAGGGTCTGTGAAGACATGCCCAGGTGCTAGCTTCTACTCTAGCTGCTCTTAGATCATAACAACATTATCCCTGCCCCTCTTCCTTTCCCTTTGCCCAATTTCATTATTCTCCCAGAAAGAAGAGAGTTGTTTGTTTTATCTTTCTTTAAGGGACAGATGAGAGCTTCTGTCCTAGAGGAAAGAAGACCCCGTCTGTATTTATAAGTCCTCCTTCTGGCTCTTAAGAATAGCCCCATAATTCCTTTGTTTTCCTATGCCACTCACATTCAATTAATCTTCTACGGGGGCTACTGTGTTAGACAAAGTGGGACTTAAGAGGTAAGTAATTTGTGCCTTGGAGAAGTGCTTGACTAGTTAGTAAGGAGAAACAAACGACACCTGAGCAAACAGTGGACAGTGGAGGGACAGTATCAAGTGTTAGGCTTTTGTCTTTTCCATTCATTTTCTTATTTTATGTTTACTAATCCTGGAAGATTGGTCATGTCATCAATACCATCATCAGATCATAAGTCAATACTGCTAAGCACCTACTATTTAGCCAGCAGAGCCCAAGCACAGGCACAGCAGTGAAATGTGGACCTCTCCCTAGCATGCTCAAGACTGGGGAAAGGAACAAAGGAGACGGTCTCCAATACCCTCCTCCATGTGGAGAATGGAACCATCCTGTTCCCTCCACTTCTTGTTTCCTCTATGGAAGATTCTCTGCTAAGTGCTGGCAGAAATGATCTCAAGCCTCTAAACAACTTATTAGGTGGAAATCATTACTGTTGCTATTTCACAATAAATTAAGGTCCAAAGATGTTATGGTCACTAGCAACCATGCTCCTAGTAAGAGATGGAGCTGGGACTTCCAAAAGGAAGGGGGACTGGCTGTTTTGTAGGGACTCAGTATACTCTCCCCTCAATGTCCCAAAAGCAGCATGTGTGGGTGTCCAGGCAGAAGTACTAGAGAAACATTCCTAAAGCGTCTCTTCCATGCTGTAGCCAGAGAGGTGGCACAAGGCTGAGTTCAGGAAGGCAAGGAACCTGAGCCTTCAGTCAGTGTCTCTGGCACCTGGCTCTTGTTCTGGCACTTGGTCCTCCCTTTCTCAACATTATCTGTGTCCAGACAGGAAGGGGCTAATAAGTATGAGACAGAGCCAGTATCTGTCAAGCAGGAAACACTCTGCTTTCTGGGATTTCCCAGAGGACCTGGGAAGCGATCTGCCTAAAACGACAATGGAGGCAGTGGAATCAGGTTCAAGCCCAGACACAGCACTCCAAAGCAGTGTCTACTGGCTTCATCCATTCTTACGTCTCTAAACAGTTTCCATCCTCAACTGATACCAACTATTTAACCCCAGATTTACCCAAACTGTCTAGTATGCCTGGGACCAGTGGTCTTTAGAACACGGGACTGTCAGTGCCACAACTGAATAGGTAGTTATCCTACACCATTCACAAAGTGCCTACTCCATCCCGCTGTCTGGAGGCAGAGTGAAATAATCCAGCTGACCTGCTGATGGTGGCTGGAAACTGGCCACAGCTGACACCTAAGGACAAAACCCTCAGAATCTGAATTGTTCAAAGGACCCGAGTTTCTAAAGTGGCTGCATTTCTCTCTCCTCTCCTCCCTCTCTCTCTCTCTCTCTCTCTCTCTCTCTCTCTCTCTCTCTCTCTCTCGAAAACACTAGCTGCAAATTTTTCCCTGAAGGGAGAGAAAACAAAAAGGAAGCACCAAGCAAATGTTCATTGCTTTTACCTATAAGAGAGCTGGAACACAGGCTTTGAGACCACCTGATTTAAAACTGATCAACTATGAACCCCAGTGTGTCCCTTAATAAACTGAAGACAAAACTGCACTGCGTCTCAAGTGAAAGTTCATGCCCACTATTGAAGATTACAGGAAAGACATCTGCAGGGTTTGTTTTTAGGGTATGAAAACTTCCTTCAACTAAATTATCCATAGAGATTAGGTTACACGGGAAGACAGGAAGGCAACAACAAAAGACATTAAGCAGAAAGGGCTCAGCTGATGCTGGAATTGGTGGCAAGGGTTAATACAGTAGTAGTCCAGCCCGTTTTCCCAAAGCACAAATTCTTCTCTGCCTGAGCTGATATTTCTACGGTCCCATCTGAAATAAGGGACTGAAAAGATCATTTTCATGCCTTGCCCAAATTAATCTAAGAAGAACAAACAGGCATTTCCTTAATTTAGTGATGGTAAAAGTAATCTATCCCTTCCTACTATCCCCTTACTGATAAAACCCAAAGGCGATCTAACCATGAACAGCAAACATGGGGCTTAGCCAAATGCTTCAATCTGAATGAAGTCTGATATAAAGGTAACCAACCCGTTCTCATGAGAAAAAAAAAAGGGGGAGCCTCCTGGTCATTGGGAAGAAGGCTGGGAGAAGCGAGGGCTACACTGGGCACGATTTGCTTAACAGTTGGGGGGGCATTTATGCACAAGGAGCTTATTTCTTAAACAAACACTCGTGGTTTTGATTTACACCACAGCCTGCTCCTAAATAATTTATGGCGGGTTAAATTTATTGCCGAGCCCTGGCTGGCTGCAAATTCGAATTGCCAAATAATTAGATTTTAGGGCAAAGCTTATAAATTACCCGTCGATTTGTCCGGACTTGTTTGTCAGTTGCTTTGTGCTCCGGGTCATCTTTGGCATTTGGCTGTTTGGGTTTTAATTGCTGATTTACACTTTGACAGATGAGAGCTGATGCTCAGAGTTTCAGGACAAGGAAGGGGAAAAACCCAGAGCTTTAAAAGGCTGATTTTCACCTCCATGCCCCCTTCACCCATCTCCACAGAGTCCCCAGAGCCAGTAAAATGTAGAAACAAGGCTGAAAGTAGAAACTACTATTCTTTAAGGAGTGGAAGAACAGAGTGAGTTATAATTTACTTTTACTAAAATCTTAAATCAAAAAACAAAAACGAACCCACAGTACCAGTGAGTAAAGGAGAGCAAAGGTGTTAACAAACACATCCTTACCCTGGAGTATACACACCTGTGTCTCTCTACATATGTACACAACTTGGCAACAGCCTTAGTTTGAATATTTTTATATACTTTGAATAACTTCAAGTATTAGGGCCTTGTGAAGTTAAAAGTTAGGGCAGCAAACAACACAAACACTTCTTTGAAGTCACATACATACATACGTATGTCTGTTGTGTAATTAATAAAAACCAATCTCAGGTTATGTAAAGGAGGAGTTCCTTTAAGGTAGTTTTAAGTTTGTCATGCAAATAGCCAATCTCCACTTACCATTTCAGTGTGGGTGTGTGCACATGGGGAGATCTCTCTAGGTAGAGGCCTGCCTCTATCCACTACTTGAATAGAAGGCCTGAAAACTCTCCATGAACCAGAGAAGTAAGGCTGGCCTCCCAGTCCCTTGTTATACTCCTATACAGATACTAGAACTGATTCTACTAAGTGCTGACCTATACAGTCATTACATGATATGCACTGTCTGGAGCAGTCCCATGTATGTTTAGTTCACTGTATCCTCCCACAAGTCCTATAAACTCAGAGCTATTACTAATTACACTTGTTCAATAAACAACTGAAGTACAAGGGGTGAGAGTCGCTTAGCCCAGGTCATGCTGTTCACTGGTGGTGGAAACAAAACTCGAGCCTGACAGTCCAGTTAGTTCTGAAGCCCATGCTCTCAGCCATTATGCTATCATGCCCCTGGGCAGAACAGCCTCTGCCTCAGCTCTCTTTATTCTAGAGGCCCAGAGTCCTCACTTTGGGGTTTGAACACATGCAGCCAAATCCTGTTCAGTTAGTCTGATAAACTGGGGGGCGGGGGAGGTCATGTAACTTGCAAGATATATTAAGAGTTTGATTGGACAAAGACCACTTTTTCCAATCAGTCATAAATTTCCCTAAAGACTCACAAGCTGGAGGTGAAGAAAGGAAGGGCAACAGGCAACTGAGGCAGAACCAGGCCCACTTAGGTAACTTGTCTCAGTAACTCTGTCCACAGCCCCAGGCACCAGTAAGGTCTGCCTAAATGACTTCATCTTCTAAGGAGAAGCTAGCTCATGGGGTCCCTGCTCTCTGCCCACACATGACAGGGTGCAGTTGTACTAGCACAACATACCTAAAAACTTAAGACAACTAGCAAGCAAAACAAAGGCTGACATATTGCCCATCATGCCCTGAATCCTTTCTCCCTGGATAGGTGATGAAGTTACATCTCCCTAAGATATCTGCAATTACTCCCTAGTACCCCAGATAACATCCACCACTTGGGAACTTGTTAAAAGTGCAAATTTCTGGGTTAGCAATGTAGCTCGGTGGTGGAGCACTCATCTAGCTGAGGCCCTGTATTCAAGCCCTAGCACTGAAAAACTGACTTCACTGTGCCTTGCAAAGAGTCAGTTTCACTACCCTACAGCAGTATGCTGTTCTCCCTCTTGCTTTGCTCTCCATCTTGTTTTGTTAAGAATTGTGGCTTTTTCTGTTATTTCTTCAAGGGAAACAAAATGATTCAGAGCAGTGGCTCTCAACCTTCCCAATGCTGGGGCCCTTTAATATAATTCCTCATGTTGTGCTGACCCCCCAGGCACAAAATTATTTTCATTGCTGTTTCATAACTGTAATTTTGCTGCTGTTATGAACTGTATGTAAATACCTGTGTTTTCTGATGGTCTCAGGTGATCCTTGTAAAAGGGTCGTTTGACACACACACCCCACCCTCGCCAAAGTGGCTGCGACCCACAGGTTCAGAACCATCAATTTAGAAGAGCAAAGCAGATTTCTACCTTTCACCATATATTTGGTGAACCCAAAGCTCTGATGATGAGGCAAGCAATCCTGGCTTTAAGCAGTCACCCAACTGATTCTGACCCTCACTGAAGTTTGAAAACCTTTAGCCCAGACTACTTTGGCCTTCTTGGACAGAACTGTCTGAAGATCTGTCAAAATGCAGACTACTTAGCTCTGGTGTGGCCTGACACACCATTTTCAGCAAGCCCACAGGTGGTGGCAATGCTGCTGGTTCTCAGACCACGAACTACAATACTTTCTCAGGGAAAGACTTTGCCCAAATGATCCTTGCCTGCCACTACACTATCAATCCCTTTCAGTTGACCAGTTGCCCTTTCAATGCTGCTGGTGCTCGGTGAATATCCTTGAGAATAAACAAAACTTGTCCCTGAACTAAGAAGGGATGAGCTCGAGTCAGAGTTCTAAGTGTTACAATGATTTTGGGGAGCAGGATTCCCAGCGTTCTTGCCAGTTATCATCACTAGCTACCATTTCTAGTTCATTGACAAACAGTGCCTCAAATATATTTCAGAGGGACAGCTATCTACCTCACTTCAGAGGAACTTATCTGTAACTGTTGTCCCTGCATGTTCTCCTTGGTGTGGATTTTTAACTCAATTATGACACCTAAGATTAAATTCTCCGTTTCTTACCAATTCACTTAGTCCCCAGGGAACTAGAATTCAATGGAGCTGGGAGCTATGAAAGAGCATGGTTCTCAGGCTTGTGTCTTACCCAGCACACGTAAAGGCTGTAACAGTAACTTTTCCATTTCTACCATAACCACCTTAACCCAGCCAACTGACACCCCTCTTAAGTAATGTACTTAATAGTTTCTCCACATCTACTTTTAGACCCTTGGCCACCTTTCTTTTGTTCCCAAGGACTGGAGTTGTTCACTCTGTTTTGTCCTTTCATTCCACAATACATTAAACTTCATTTCTGATTTACAAACTTTGCTGTCAACCTCCCCATGCACACTGCACTATGGACTTTGTTTTATTTTACTTCATTTTTTTGAGATAGGGTTTCACTGTGTAGCTATCGCTGTCCTGGAAGCTCTAGACCAGCTGGCCTCGAACTCACAGAGATCTGCCTGCCTCTGCCTCTTGAGTGCTGGGATTAAAATTTTATGTTACTATGTTCAGCTTGTACTATGGACTCTTTACCTGTAACAGCATGGGCATTTCCAAATAAAAGTCCCTGCTATAATTTAGCCCTCACATGAGCGCTTGGGTGGAACAGTTCCCCAGGACTGGACACTAACCCACAGCCCTCAGAAGAAAAGCAGAGCTATCCATGTAATGGTGCTGCTGTTCTGCTAGTCAAAATATGCATACCTCCCATTGAGCAACTCTATCACCTGGGAACTGGACACAGCAAACTATTTCAAGGAACCTCTTCTTCACTACCAAAGATTCCCTGAAGTTTGTCTCTCCCTCCATAGACTCTTTTCTATTTTCTCAGTGCCTGGTCGCCATTTTGCTGCAGGCTGCCAGGCTTGGGGGAGGGGAAGCACTAATGTCAATCTAGGAACACTCTTGTCATAGCTTTTAGGCTATGGCTCAATTTTTACAGCTGAAGCTCAGAACTCATCACATAAATGTAATGTTGTGGGGGGCTTTTTAGTACTGTGAACACTCAGGATAAGAGGATAAAAAATAATCATCCCAATGGCATCTTAATCAAAATGATGCAGAATCCTTTTTCCCAACAAGACACAGTAATGGAGAAAGCATCTCCTAGTATCAGTTTCTCATGTCAAACAACGGACATGAGTCTGGAGAAGAAATGTAATCAATACAGGGGAGAAGAAAAACAGGACAGGACAGAGCAAGGGGATGAGAAGCCTACACACTCACTCTCAACATTCCCCTAGCTGACACTCCCGACCCCCCCTTTCTCCTTCTGCCTGCCAGTCTTCTAGTCGCCCTGGCTCCCCGGCCTCTTCATTACATTCTTTTACAATCCTCTCAATGTTAACCAATTAACCATTTTACTGTTAACTTATTAATTTCTGAAGTGCCTAAACCTCCCTGGTCCGTTTAAGGTGTGTCCTAGCAGATCCAAATCCAAATCCCCAGAATTTGAAGTGAAAAGATGTTCTGTCAGTCTCCAGACACCGCCTTTCCCTTGAGATCTAGCATTCCACCCAACTGCCACCTTCAGTGACAGCTGACATACCAGCTTAGCCTCCCTGACAGTGCCTGGAGCCTCAGCCTGAGCTCCCACCACCTCACCACCATTCCCTGCTGACTTAGTTGATTTTGTCACATTCAACAAAAATTCTTATATTTCCCACTTTGACCCTAGCCTTTGTGCCCAGACCTTATTGGTTCATATTCCTAAACCTCTTCCACACTTCACGCTCTCACAGGCATCCCAATAGGATCTTCTAACTTGAACGTGAGAAGTAATATGTCACTGATACAAATAACCCGATTTGTGAACCAGTGAACTCACATAGTGAACTAGTCAATGGACTTGGCACCTCTTTTCACACCTTTTGAACACTCTGGCAAATTAGCCCAAAAACCAGACCCCCACCCTGACCCAGAACTAAGTCAATCTACCCAATTTTCCTCTGTTAAACCCCTCAGGGTGTTTTGTTTTGTTTTGAATCCCTGCTATAATAGTTGTTAGGGCTCAGGCCTCCATATGTCTCTGGTCTCCTAAATTTCTCAGAACATGAAGCCTGTTTGCCCTTCCTGCACATTATGAGTATGCAGACGGCTCCCATCCGTTGTCCCCCACGACACCATGCTTTCCTGGAATGACAGTCAGTGCAGTGCCTGTTGGTGGTCACACATACACGTACTCTCCTAGACTCTGAGCTCCTTGAGGGTAGGCTCTAGGTCTCATTCCAGCAGTTGCTATCCAAAGAGGAAAAAGAGGCTTTTTCATTGCCTCCAAGGAGGTTAAAATGAACAGCTCCCCATTCCTTTGCTGACTTAGTTGGATCTGTCACATCCAACAAAAACTCTAAAAGGCGTCACTGTTATTTACCGACCCTGATTTCATTCACCATGTATCAAGGCTCCTATTCTTTGGAGTTCTTTCCTACCACCAAACTTAGCCCAGTGCCTGACAAACCTGCATTCCAACAGCTGTCTCAGCCCTGGGGAGACCACCAGGATAATAAGAGGCTAGGGGGGATGTTTCCTGATTTGCACTAAATTATGTGGTGATTTTGTTACCAATGACCCAGTGCTCTCCAAGGAAAATTCCTGGCTCCACCCCCCAGGCAACTCCACAGCCTAACTACACATCATGGCAGCTTAAAGGTATAAACCCTGGGGAAGGTAGAGAAGCAATCTGAATAGAGCAAATAAACCCACTTCGATCTTGTCCCTGCTGTGCCAAACACACACGGAGCACCACCATGCATCAGTGCTTCATTCCTGAAATGTATATTTTACTTGTGCATTGCTATGTCTGCTCTGACTAAAAAGGGGCCCCTTGGCTTTCACATGGCGTTCCAGACACAGTGAAGGTTGTTCCTATTCAGGGAACACTAGTGAGGAGCCACGGGGAGTCAGGATGAGGCCCATCCCTATAGGGAATGACAAGGAAACAACAGCCTGACGGGGGTGGGGGTGTGTGTGCCACTTTTACGGAAGCAGTGACAAAAGGACAAAAGGGTCTAGTGGACCACCCCATTCTTCTTACAATTACTGGCCACCAATAGTGAAATTCACTCATAGTGACCCTGGAAGAGGAGATGTGTTAAAGCAGATATAACTGAAAAGAAAAGCAATAATTGGTTTGGTGGGCAGGAAAAAAAATTATTCCAGGAGTCAGGAGCCTGCGCAAGAACACTTACAGCTCACATGGTCGTCATAACTCAGCCCCCTCAAGCATTTTGTGCTCTGCTTATGGTGTTAACTTTAATGTCTTAACATATAACACCATCCACACTCACAAAATACGGCACACGCCAGAGAAGGCTGAGTTACAGTTGCTGGGGGAAGCATAACTTTGAATTTCCTGATTTTGGTGCATTTAATCTCAACCATAATGTTACATTAACGTCGGTTTTGCATTTCATTTCCCAGTTTAGAATAGCATCAGCATCTTCGTCTGTTTGTACAGGAAAAAAAAAAAGGCAGGCTGACTGAAGCTGAAGACAGAGGGAGCAAAACCTAACAAGTGAGCTCGCTAAAATGTGGGGCCTAGTCCCTCCCACTTGGAGAAGCTGTAAACAGGACAAACTAATAGGAAGTGGGGAAGAGAGCTGATCTTTTTCTATAGGGTTCTTCCTTTTAACCACTTAGACAGTAGGAACCAAAAACAGAAAACAAGAAGACAGTTATATAGCAAAGAGCAATACTTAGAGTGTGGGGAGCAGGGGATCTTTTAGCCTTGAAGGGAGGAGAAAGGGAATCAATATAGTTTGATTTATAGTGATCTTAAATTCCTGCAAACTTCTCCAAAACATCTTTCACAAAAAGAAAAAAAAAGTAATGGTGCCAGTTCTAGGTTATGTTGAAATCCTCCAGATGATGCTCCCATATTAATCAGTCTTAGTCCTCTGTCACTATCAAACCTGTCCCCCACCCTGCTCTTCAAAATTAACCCAGTACCTGCACAATTTTCTATAAAAGAGAACTCCTTTAATCATAATTCTAACTCAAAATGCAGATGGAATCTCTCCAAGGATTCTGAAGGGGGGCAGCAAAGGACCAAACAGTAGAAAACCTTACCCGCTAACACTGTGAGCACTTAAATACAGATGGAAGGAAAACAGTAGGCAGGATTGCTTGGAGTAGTGAGAAAGACTACCCAGAAGGCCAAGGGAAAGATAGAGGCAACAGCCAGGACTTCAACTCCCCACTTACAGAGAGCTGAAGCAGCCCTCCCTCCCAAGCCACACAGACAGCTGAGGTTACTTCATCCTCCCCACAAGCTGTGGCCTACACCTCATTTTCCTCACTTACATTTGCTTTGCTCTCCTCTGAACACTGAGGTGGTAAGAGAACTTGCCCTGAGGTTAAAGATGTACAATTAAAGAGCCACCAAAGCTTTCAGGCTGCTCTCTGGGCCCCAGGGTCACAACAACCATCACATCATGCACATCCACACCAAAATGAGCAAAGCAAGCTCCTGCCAGTGAGGACAAAGGAGCCACTGTTCCTGCAAACAGATAAAAATCTACTTCTGTATCAGAAGACAATTCCTAGTCAGAAGACAGAAAGGAACCACAGCTCTGAAATTTAGAGTCTCGAAAATACTTGAAATCATCTAAATGAACATGTAAGTAAAAAGGTGTTTCTCAGTGACAAAGTTTCAAATTGAATGAACACTTACCACTTGAATCTGAATGAAAATATGTAAAACAAATACGATGAGTACAAAGTCAGAACACCAAGGCCTATTACTAGCAAACCACTCCAGGTTCACTTAGCTGAACAAAGTACAAAGTAAACAGCAAAAATGATGACAAATGGAACAGACCAGATGTTTTACTGTATTTATAACCAACACCGTTATGCACCCAGGTCCAACAGAACACACATCTGTTAGTTTTTCATGGAACCATTCCTTTAAGATACTCTCAATAAGGGGACTCAAAGACTTTTGAAAATGAGAGACAGGTGAGAGAAATGAGCTCCACAGCAAGCCTTCAACAACAGGGCTTCCCTGGGCCAGAGCCTGTTCACACACCTGAAAAGTATG
Organism: Microtus ochrogaster; assembly: GCF_000317375.1. Classification (NCBI taxonomy): domain Eukaryota; kingdom Metazoa; phylum Chordata; class Mammalia; order Rodentia; family Cricetidae; genus Microtus; species Microtus ochrogaster. The sequence goes on along the minus strand of NW_004949167.1, from coordinate 946,818 downwards.
GCATGCTCTAAGTTTTAAAGTCTAAAAGATCTAGAAGTCAGCTAGGCAGATACCGAAAGCACGAGAGCCATTCAGTAGATTGGAGAGGAGCTAGGGTGGTTCTCTCTCCTTCTAGCCCAGGCCCAGCAACATACAGGGTTTCTCCATAAAAGCTTGTCGTAGAACAACTATCTGTCACTCTGAAAGGCAACACATTATATTCTAATGCTTTCCCTGCTTCTTCTGGAAGGTCCTTCCTACCACAATCTCAAGCTTTCTTCCTTCCATTTAAATCTGTGTAGGTTTTTTTTTATAACTTTTATTAAAATACAGAGCAAAATATTATTGAACTTAGTAAGAACAAGAAATCAGTGGTCAAAACTATCTTCCATTCATTCTCTTTCTTATTAGGCTTGCTTTTTGCCTGTAGTCATTTTTGTTCCTCCACTATGAGTTTTTCCAGCTCCTCATATCCCTTGCTGACCGGAATACCTAGCAGGCAGGGGCTCTGATGAGACCCTAACCCACGGCAATCTCACTAGAAGATACTTTGCTATCTGGGATTGAAATTTTCTCTCATTCATCTTCCAAGTTTCCTCTGAATTCTATCAGGGTCTTGGTATCTAGAAACCTTTTAGATCTTCCTTCTGCCCAAGAGGTGGAACTTTAAGTTGCAATTAATAGCAGGTCTTGGGCTCTCCCTCTTTTTCTTGCGGGTAGCCGGAGGATACAGATGTGTGGCCCTGATGCGCCTTCTCCCTATGCCCACACCTGTGCCCACAGCCTCGCAGAGCCCTAATGACACTGAGCTGGGTGCCATTTGTCACCTCCTCTAGATCCACTCAAATCCATCACTTGTCACAGCAAGGGTTAGATTGATCTGACGGGATTTGCTCTTCTTCACAACCCATGTAAGTTATTACTGAGAATCCTACACTCTTCTAGCTGTTTGCTGATTGATTATCTGGTGATCAGGTCAAGTATCTTCTCTGGAGTCACAGTAAACCAACAGGTCTATAATTTCCAAGATCATTTGTATCCCCTCTTAAAGATAAGCAAGACAGCAATGCTGCCTTTCTCCAAAATCTCTAAAGCAAGAGCTAATGCTTAGGTAATAATGCATCTTAAATGCTCTGGAATCACACCATTAGGGTCCATTGATTCTGGAGACAGTCTTTACTCAGGTGCAGATCCTGGAAAACAGTACCAAGCTCTAACTCAGTGTGGGTCATGAAACCCTTCATGACAGACCAGCGGTGGTAGTGCACACCTTTAATCCCAGCACTCAGGAGGCAGAGGCAAGCAAATCTCTGAGTTTGAGGCCAGCCTGACCTATAAACTGAGTCCCAGGACTGCCAGAGCTACACTTTCTAGAGAAACCCTGTCTTGGGAAAAAGAAGGAGGGTAGGGGGTAGGTTCCTTTGAGCCTAAGTCTGGGAAGCAAGTTGGTAACATAGGTGATTTAAAACCCAACTATAATATCTTCAACATGATGACAGACAGACAGACAGCTGAACTTACCCTTGAAAGAGAGGTAAAAGATGACACCAACCAAGCAAACAGACATAAATCAGATTCCACATGAAAAAACACTGGCAAGACCTTCTGTAGGATAAGTGAACAGAGCTATGTAACTATCTGAGGTCATAATCCAGTAGAAAGCTAAGAAACACATACACATAAGCATGTTCCAGGAAGCAGCAAATGCAGAGATGATGGAGACTCGGGAGAGATAAAGATGAATCTCATGCAATAGAAATGTGCTGGATTTAGAGTCATGCTCACTAAGGCATACCCCACTGGCAGGAGCAGGAGGTAGGATGGAAGTGTAGCTTGGGCAGCTCCCAAGCAACGTTCCCTTTCACCTAAAGTTTCTTCCCTTAGGGCACGGTCCTTGTCGAAACTGGCCTGATTCCAATGCTCCAGAGGCAAGCCATGAACAGGCAAGAGGAAAAGAGGAAAGGGGTGTAGTGTCTTCGACAGGTAAAACCATCTGACATTCTACAGACATACCTACCTCTAGAAAAACCTGACCACAGAAATGCAGCCAGTTTATCTTTCTGTGGTTTTCAGTGCCTCCCAAGTTTCAATGGTCTCCTAATGAAAGCTACTCTCACCAAATCAACAGGTCTGTGTATCCCAAAATTAGACATTGTAACATTGTAAGCACTGCAGGAGGAGCTGTCATCCTAGAGCTACCCACACCTGAGTCTCCACAATACAGTGAATTCCTCCCACCGGCATCCAACCATTCCAAACTAATCTAAACTTCTTGGTAACACTGCTTGAAAAGATTAAAAGGTCTTTGTATACAGTTGGTACTAAGGAAGAAAAGCAAAGATATTTTCCTTTCCAATAGACTAGCAATGGCACCTGTTCAGGCTATCTAATGTTACATAACAAATTATACTAAACCAGGTATGGAAGTACATACCTGTAATCCCATCGCTTGATGGACTGAGACAAAAAGATAACAAGTTCAAAGCCAGCCTGGGCTATGAAATGAGTTCAAGGACACCCTGAACAACACAGTGAGATACTTTATAAAGGAAAAGCAAACAAAAAAATATTCCAAAATGTGTGGCTTTAAGCATTAAGAATCAATTGTTCAAGCTGGGCAGTGGTGGTGGCACATGTCTTTAGTTCCAGCATTCAGGAGGCAGAGGCAGATGGATCTCTAAGTTTGAGGCCAGCCTGATCTACACAGCAAGTTCAAGGGTAGACAGAGCTACACACAAAGAAACCCTGTCTTGAAAAACCAGAAAGAAATGGGTGGGGGTGGGGGGTGTCAAGTGTTCTCTGTCATAGTTCCTAGGAGTCAGGAATGTAACAGGTGCTGGTCTGGCAAATTCACTCCCATGATAGTTCACTAAAATGATTGGCAAGCTAGTGTTAGTTCTTGGATTACAGCCTCAGTTTCTATACATGTGTGTCTCTGCAGTACTGTTTGAGTATCCTCATAGTGTGGTAATGGCTTCTGCCAGAGCAAATGATCCAAAGGAGCAAAGCAGACTATAGTGTTTCTTCTAACCAGTCTGTGACCTTAGTCACACGCTGTCTTTTCTACTACATTCCACTGGAGACAGGGTTACCTATGAGTCAGTGCAGACATGTTAACACCAGGAGGGAAGGTCACCTTAGAAGATGACTACCACAGCCTCCTTCAAAAACTACACGGCAAGGGAAGGAGACAGGACCACAGAACCCTAGGAGAGGAGGAAGGCTGGAAAAGAAGTATTCTGATTCCCAAAAGCTGAGGTGAAAAACAATGTATCCACTTCTCTACAGAGACTTTGGCAGTCTGTCTTGCCCTACCACACTTTTAACCAATCTGTCTTGGAAGGCAAATACTTCAAAGAGTAAATAAAAGTCAGAAGATAGGAGAAAAGCTGGGCGGTGGTGGCGCACACCTTTAATCCCAGCACTCGGGAGGCAGAGGCAGGCGGATCTCTGTGAGTTCGAGACCAGCCTGGTCTACAAGAGCTAGTTCCAGGACAGGCTCCAAAACCACAGAGAAACCCTGTCTCGAAAAAAAAAAAAAAAAAAAAAAGAAGATAGGAGAAAACTCTGGGTCCCAGGAAGCAAGACACTCCTCCCTCCCTCTTACCCACCCAACGTTTTCTGAAGCAATGATACAGCAGTTACCTGAGGATGAATCTGTGGCTTGTCGCAGGTGGCCTCAAAGTCCAGCACTAAAAAGTAGTGATACCTCTGGGGAGGAAAGGGCACCATTGCCGCCATTGACGCGCCAAAGCCGTGGGCCGCCAGCTTTCTGGTAGATATGGAACAGAACTCCGGAACACCACAGGGAGAAAATAAGTGGGAGCCCAGCACTTTTCTTGCTCTTGAAAGTAAATATGAAGAAAATCGAGCTGCTCCAGTCTGTAAAGGTGCTAGCATTGAGCATCCAGAGGCATCTAAAACTTAGGGGAGGAAAGTTAAAAGAAAAAGAAAAGAAAACGAAAAACAAAACAAAAACAGAGAGCCTGGGTTACTCCCCTCCCACTGTGGCCTGGTTCCATCCAGTCATCAGGAATATCCATGCAACCTGAACCATTCCCCACGGTCTCCACGCCCATTTTCTGAATCACGGTTTGTTACTAAAGTTTAAGAGCCAGCATCTGCAGTGTTATTAGTACAATCCTGTCTCCTAGGTCTTTCTCAAAGCAACACACAAAACTGGCTTCATTTTTAAATGGAGCACTAGTTCAGAAGAGAGCAGGAACAGGACTCCTACAGTCACTTCTCAGGAGGCAATAGTTGGCTTTAAAGCAAAGGATTCCAGAGCAATTTGAGGCGAGCAACAGCACAATGAGTCTAGAAACAGACTCACTTCCTGTATGCTCTCTTCAGCTCTTTACACATCATTTGCCCCTGGAGCACCCACCTGTGACTTGACATCTCCACATACCCTCTGTTGTCTATCAGCAAGGAAGTACAAGAGCCAACAAAGTCAATCCAGGGAATTCTGCTCATCACATTCTGATGATTCCCAATCTCCACACTGCTAAATAGCACCCTGGGGGAACTGGGGAGCAGCTGGCAACAGCCTCAGGCCTCCTCATTTGCTGCCTTGGGCCTCACTCTCTCCTAGAGGCCCAGAATGACTGTGAGGTCTTTTAAATAGAAAAGGGGAAGAGAAAACCCAGATGTGGCAGTAATGGGAGCATTTCTAAAAGTCTAGTAAAATTTTCTAAGGGAACATGTGCAAAAAAAGAAAAAAAAAAGGAATCATTTTTTTCTTTACATTTTCCCTTTAAATTCACACAATATCTGCTCTCCTCTAAGGGTTAGCTAAATATAAAAATCAAAGCCTAAGCTTTACTCACAAATAACCTGATCCAAGAGAAGGAAAGAAGGCAGAAATATAGGAACGTGTCCTCCCCCACATTAGACCCAATACAGAAATGTTCCTCAAACAAGAAATCTTACCATTTAATACACAAAGTGCCATAAGTTTATGCTCCCTGATGCCAAATTCCAACAGAACCAAAGGCTTGTCTCTAACACTGTCTCCCCATGCAGGGTAGGACAGCACTCTGTGAAGGGTGGAGCACACTCAGACCCAATAAGGTCACTACCACCTGAATAAAAAAAGTACAATGCAAATATTTCTTCTCTTCCCAGCTCTCTCCTGACTCCCTGAAAGCTACAACCCCTTGCCTGTGTTTCTATTAGGAAACACAGTAGTGTGGGCCCTCGGTCTCTGTATCTAAACATGAAATATCATGAGGATTGCATGAAGACTAAAAAAGATTCTTTATGGATCCTACCACAAGCACGGTACTTGTTTTTATCATTGCTTTACAGCTTCCCCCAGAACTCCTAGTCCAGGGAAGACAAAGGCAACCTTGAGCTTCACTATGTAATTTCTTATAAAGGCAAAAGGACCAAAGTCCCTTTGAGAGTCAGAATCCAAAATAAACCCATTCCCTCACTCACTCCTCTATAGTAACGGAAAACAAGTGACAGGATAATGGCTCCATTCCCTGTCTAGTTTAAATGCAAAGTCTTTCTGGAACTTAGACCTCTTCTAACCAACTGAATCAGGTAGCAAGACTTCTGAAACTCTTAATGTGTTATAGTATACATAGTACATAAATCAACTAGATTCTGCCTGCCAATACCACAGGCAACAGTCTTTTTTTTTTTTTTTTTTGGTTTTTCGAGAAAGGGTTTCGCTCAGCCTTTAGTCTGCAGAATTTAAGAAAACTT
>NW_004949167.1:913623-941024 GCF_000317375.1 Microtus ochrogaster | reverse complement strand
CCCGGCCAGGCAATAGTCTTGACTAACAAAGATTTCCTGTTCAGCACTTACTAGCCATGGCATCATGGGCACACTCTGTTCTTCAATTCCCTGCCTGTAAAATGATAATAACAATAATAATAATAGTATCTACTTCTAAAGTGAGAATGGAATGAGAACAGAAGTAAAACATCAAGAGCAGTACCTAGCATATATAAGATCAGAAAGTATTAGCTTACTATCATTACTACAGCTATGAAGGTGGCTCTTCCCTTGGTTAATAATGCTTACAGAGTTACCTCCAACATCCCTATAATTCTCTAGGCCTCCTAAAGGGCACAGTATACATACCCTATCCCCTCCCTTGGACAACACACTGATAGCCAGAGGGCCTTCTTTCTTACAAGCTTTGTTTTCTCATTTGACTTCATCCACTTGAATGAAGTCTTAAGAATAGACTGGAGAGATGGCTGCTCTTCCAGAGCACCTAAGTTTGATTCCCAGCATCCACATGGTGGCTCACAAGCTGTAGCTCCAGTCCCAGGGCATTGGATGCCCTCTTCTGGCCTTTGCAGACACTGCATGCACACGGTACCCAGATATACATGCAGGCAAGCAAAACAGCCATATATGTAAAAATAATGTAGATATTAGGAGGTCAGCCTCCACATGTCAACACTAACTGGATTCCAAATTGCCTTCCTAACAACCAAAATCAGATCAAGTCAAAGAACAGAAGGCAATGCTTCCTTTTCCCTTTTTAAAAATTCAATTCTAAGACCATTAAATGCAACAAAGAAGTATCTGTATCAGTTGGAGTTGGGAGAACAGAGGGTTTGAAATGAAGGATAAGAGCCAAGGCAGGTGAGAAGGGCATCCATGCAGAGGTGGCAAGGTTGACTGTACCATGTCAAAGCCAAGGGCAGGCACAGAGAACACTCATGACAAAAGGAATTTATTGAGATTTACACACAAGATAAACAAGCTATTGTTGGGCTGGAGAGATGGCTCAGAGGTTAAGAGCATTGCCTGCTCTTCCAAAGGTCCTGAGTTCAATTCCCAGCAACCACATGGTGGCTCACAACCATCTGTAATGAGATCTGGTGCCTTCTTCTGTCCTGCAGACATACACACAGACAGAATATTATATACATAATAAATAAATAAATATTTTTTAAAAAAGAGAGAAACAAGTTATTGTTGAGGGAGGGGTAAAGAGCCAGTAACACCACAATAGTTACATACGAAAAGGAGAAGCAAAGTGCATCTATTAAGGATAATGGAAACCAAACCTGTGGTGTTGTTTGGAATTTGAATTCAATTCATGATTTCTGGTATAGCTGTGGTGAACATGGATATGTAAATGTAGATATAAATAAAAGTATGATAACAGCCAGGTGGTGGCGGTGCACACCTTTAATACCAGCACTTAGGAAGCAGAGGCAGGTGGATCTCTGCGGGTTGGAGGCCAGACTGCTGTAGAGAGGGAGTTCCAGGCAGCTATAACTACAGAGAAACCCTGTCTCAAAACAAAACAAAAGTACGATTATACACACACAAATAGATATAAATTCACACTGTAGGCATTGACTAAGGATGAGTTAACAACAATGAGCACACTTAGCACACAAGCGCCTTCCATACACAACTGTCCACTAAAAGAACCAGAGCTTCTTGGAGAAATGGCAAGAAACTTACAAGATGAGCCTAAGATATCCTATAAGAAAGGAAGCGAATGCTCAAAGAATAATAGAAACATATCAAAGGGACTCAAAAGCTACCTTGAGAGGACTCCTCTGTTGGTCAAAAAAGAATGATGGAGATGGATTATAATGTAATGAATAAGCCAGAAAACCATGAGTTCATAAAGATTTAATAAATCCAATTAAAACAGAACCCTTATTAATTACAATAAGAAGGAATTTTATAATAGAAAAGATGAGCAGACATCATCTTACACAACTGGTCAAAATAAGCATCACTGCTAGTTGTGGCAGCACACAACTTTAATCCCAGCACTCAGGAGGCTGAGACAGGAATACAAGGCCAGCTTTGTACACAGTGAGATACAGGTCAGCCAGAGTTACATCATGAGACCCTGTCCCTCCCAAACAAAAGGCATCAATAATGGGATAAATCAAAATCACATGTTACTTGACAAGATGAAATGAGAACAAAGGATCATTTCTGATATCCTGCTGAAGAAGAATAATATGAGCCCAAGTGTAAGAAAGTATCAGACAAACCCTAACAGAGGAACAATACATCCAATAACCAGTCCATAATCTTCAAAAATATCAAAGTTATGTGTGTCAAGGAAAATATACCAAGGAAAGTCTAAAGGAGACTACAGACTTGATAACTTGATGTAAACCTGGTGTGGGACAATGGTCTGTATCCTGTCAATTATATTTTAAATAAACACTGATTGGCCAGTAGCCAGGCAGGAAGTATAGGCAGGACAACCAGACACAAAGTAGAGGCAGGGCAATGAGAACAGGAGAATTCTGGGAAGGAGGTCCTAGTCTGCAGTCCTGGTCCATCCACAGAAGAAGCAAGATGTGACTGCTCTGCCAAATAAGGTACTGAGCCACGTGGCTAACACAGACAAAATAATGGGCTAATATAAGTTGTAAGAGTTAATAAGAAGCCTGAGCTAATGGGCCAATCAGTTTATAGCTCATGTAGACCTCCGTGTGATTTCTTTGGGACTAAACGACTGCAGGAACTGGGCAGGACAGAAAACGCCAGTCAACATAAACCAGTGATCAACCACACCCTTTTGCTTTACTAAGAACATTCCTGGGACAATCAACAAAACTTGAATGGGATTTGTTGTCTAGATAGAAGTTAACATATCGATGTGAATCATTTAATTTTGATAGTTGCAGTTAGGTAAGAAAAGGGCCTGCTTGTAGAAAATACACATCAAGTATCCTTAATAATAGGACATAAGTTCAGGAGGACCTTAATTCTCAAATGGTTCAGAAAAGAAATCTTTGTATTGCACTTCTGATTTTTATGTAAATTCGGGTTGTTTCAAACTTTTGTTATTTTAAACACCTTCAAAACTCCAGGTACAGGACAGGTGCCTGAGTTCAGGGGCCCTCAATGCCACTGAGTCTCAACTGGAAAAGCTACCATCAGTGCCATTTTGAACTGTCACTCTGGCCTCACACAGCCCTCTCAGGAAACGCCTGGTGATTCCTTCAACAGTAAACCACCTGCTCTTGCCTGTGTTAGCAGCTTGAGGTTTCTTTTCCATTGATGTCTTTATACTTTGCTACAAGTGTGCAGAATTTAAGTCTGTAGCTCCAATATCAACTGGGACTTTGGAATCTGGTTGAGGTGAAGAACTCAAACAATCTATGACTCTCTATATTTCTGCATAACATATTTTTTATTAGAGAACAAGATTTATTCACATTTATTCTCAAACACCCTTTCCTTCTAGCAAATTAAAAGTAGTAAACAGGCCACAGTAAAAGAAAAAAATAAATGACTTTCATCTCCAAATGAAGGGCTCAGCTCCCCAACAGGGACAGGGAGGGGTAAATAGGGACTGCCCTGAGGCCAGTCCGATTTGGAGAAACAGGCCTGTGCCACAGCCCCTGGAGGACGGTCTCTGTGCAGAGTATTTACACAACAGACACCAATGGTTCCTCTGCAGCCATTACTGTCTATCAGGTAAATAACACATGTGCCAAGACACACATTTAATGAGGGAAATAATATGCCTTTATAAAAAGACTCAATCTGTATTTACCTGAGAGACCAAGGAAGCACCAAATCACCAGATTAGTGGAACCACAGAGGAGTCGTTCTGGTGTCTTGGGTAAATAGACATTTTATAGCCTCCATTACTGGAAAGGGAAGGGAGGGAGAGAGGGAGTCATTCTTCAACATCCACACACTGGCTAGGGGAAGCTTCAGATAGGACAACCTGAGGAGTCCATCAGAAAATGTTGTCTCCTGACACTCCACCTCCTCAGCCACACACACTTGAAACTTCTGGGAGCACACGGGTCTATGCCATCCCTGGATCCAACACACACCATTCAAAACCAGTTGTGAGCAGAAACTATATTCCAAAGAAATTCCACAGTACTAAGTTCACCTCACTCAAAAGCCTGGGCCACTCAGCCTTAGCTTCCCACTCCTGGAAAAGACATTATGTTATGCTAGGATGACTTAGCAATTATACTCAAGTACCCAAGTCATAGAAACAACAAAGATACCTGTCTGGAACCTATTTGGTCCCATGCAGCTAAAAATAGCCCGAGAAACATGTAAATAAACTTCATGACTTCAAAAGTCATACTACTGTGAGTGTTGGTAGAACACGCCTTTAATCCCAGAATGCAGGAGGCAGGTGGATCTCTGAGTTCGACGCCAGCCTGGTCTACAAAGTGAGTTCCAAGACAGCCAAGGCTACACAAAGAAACCCTTTCTTGGAAAAAACAAAAAGCAAACCAAAAGTGATACTACTCAATCAAATACACCTTTACTGCCAGAGCACTTCTGTGAAAATCAACAAGGAAGAAACCTTAAGAAGCAAACACAAGCCAGCCAGCCAGGGAGAAGCCAGAAAGAGGAAAGGTAACCCAAGACTCACTAGGCAAGAAAGAGAAATAGCCAGGCATGGTGGTGCAGACCTTTTATCTCAGCATGCAGAGTTAGAGGAAGGCAGATCTCTGTGAACTGGAGGTCAGCTAGGGTTGCATAGTGAGCCCTGTCTCAAACAAAAAAAAGGAAAGGAGGGAAGGGGGGAAGAGGGGAGAGGAAGAGAAATAACCAACCCAAGAGTTCAACGTCAGAGTTCCAGAGTGCTGCGCGTTCCAATGCAGGAAGCAGGTCTCAAACTCAAGCTTCTCTGCACTCTCACATAAAAAAGAGCCCAAGCACTCCGGTTAGTTTGCTAATGGCTACACTTAACAAGTGTCAGCTCCTAACAATTGCACCACTTTCTGATAGCTCCAGGATGGGAAGGAAGCAGCACAAACTCTAATAGGGTCCTCATCTCAATGGTACACTCTCCTCTCAACACCCCATCTCTGCCTGGCCTATAGCCACAGTCACTGCTGCTTCCAGACAGGGCTAGCAGAGCTCTCTGACATCAGGAACAGCTGCTAATCCCAAATCACCAGCAGTGCTGATGTCATCAAAAGCTGTCAGGAACACAAGTTCTGATGCCATCAATCAGCCATCTTAGCAGCTCAAGACAACACACTAGTACAGGCTCAGTAAAAGGAAGTTATTGTCAACACATGAGAACAAAGAAAGAAAAATGAAAACCTATTATAAGTCAGGCACTGTGCTAGTAAGTTACATATTTTGCCTCATTTAATCCTCTAACCATCATGTAAAATAGTAACTGCATTCCTATCTTATACACAAGGAAACTGGGGCTCTACTTTCCTTTTCCACGCTCAGTGGCTCATGTCCCTACCTGATTTCACAACACTAATAATTCATATCACCTTCAATTAGTTCTCTGAGGTAAGGTGGGATTTTTAAGAAAAATATAACTTAGCCTTGAGCAATAAAGAAATATAAACCATCCAGATTTTGTGTGTGTACATGGAGAGAGAGGTGTTTATTTTTTAAAAAATACACTTCAGTCAGGCATATGCCTTTAATCCCAGCACTCAGGAGGCAAAGGCAGGTGGATCTCTAAAGGCCAGCCTGGTCTACAGAGCAAGTTCCAGGACAGCCAGAGCTACATGGAGAAACCCTGTCTCAAAAAAAAAAAATAATAATAATAATAAAAATACACTTCAGCTTGAGCACAAAGCAGCGACAGTTAGGGGCACCTTGAATTAAAATAACTGCAGTACAGTATAAGGACCTCCGAGCCTCTTCCCATACACAAGCCCAGAGGTGTGACTCTCCCCACCTTACAGAGTGAGAAACTCTAAGGAGGTAGAGGTACAGTCAGCTCTTGCTCAAGTCCCCAAATGCAGTGCTTCCTTCTACAAATTTGGGTCTTGGCAAATGCTGCTCCCTCTACTCTGGAAAGCACTGCTATTTTTCACCAGCAAATTAACACTTTCTTTGAAACCCAGCTAAACCCCACCCTTTTGTATATTTCTCTGACACCCCATGATAAAGTCAATGGTTTCCATGTGACCCAGTAGCACAGTTTATTCTAACGTCATGACTTATCATCTCAACAGATGCTGACACTAAGTACCTGTCTCCTCTGCTACTAACAATTTTCAAAGACTCCGTGAGGAAGGACAGAGGTAGCAACAGAGCTCTGCACGCATGTGCATGTAAAAAGAGGCATCCATGTGTGCACAAAAGCATATCTTGTAACTCTTTATTTTCTTGTTAGGCACTTTCATGCATTTCAGATTGTCACACAGCTTCAAAGAGGAGCACTGTGTTTTAATCTAAATGATACATGAGTTCTAGAAATCTGGAAACAGAGTTGGTTTCTTAAAAGCAACAACTATATTTTATTCATTTCTTTTACTCCCAGCACATAATCGGGCACAATTAAGAAAGTGAAGACTTGCTAAATGAATCATATCCCCAAAGTCATGGTGCCAACTACTCCAGAAGTAGAACATGCTAGACAGAGCACAGCCAAACAAAGCTAGCTAGCTTCCTTCCACCCCTTCTTTCCTTTCTGCCATTCTCACAGCTCAAACATTCTTACTCAGAGAGAGGGAGGGAGAGAGAGAGGGAGGGAGGAAAAGAGAGAGGGAGGGAGAGAGAGGGAGGGAGGAAGAGAGAGGGAGTGAAGGAGAGAGAGAGAAAGGGAGGGGGGAGAGAGAGAGAATATTGCCTTGGTGCCGGAATACTATTAAAAGGATTAATTTAGGGTCCGGTGTTTGGACTGTCACATCCAATCACTACACACAGATCTACAGCTTCCCAAATCAGACTCATGCAAAAAGGAATCAATCGCAAGGACACAGAGGGTCTGAACAGGCATACTAATGGCCTTCTAAGGTGCCAGCGGCCAGCTTTGACACTCCCATAAATTATCTGCCTTTTGATTTTACCTGTAGCTGTGGGGCACAAGGCACAATTTTGAACATATCAAAGCAATCCCTTCTAACCCAAGGCTCCCCAAGGAATGGACCCCAAAGGAGGAAGAAGCTAAAACAACAACCCAAAGGGAATCTGCTTCCCAACAGGTCTGGCCCTCAAAATCATCAATTAAAACCCAACAGAACCAAATAAATAAAGCAGGATTCAAATAAAGTCTAGCAGAATGGATGGAGCATCAACACACTCTACAATGACTATGCATCTCTCGCTCAAGGGAAGAGAAATCACAGCAATCAACTTGCACAATTTCATCTGGAGGCAAGTCTGCACTAGCTTTAACAGTCCCTTACACTGTGATCTTGGGCAACTCAATTTAACCTTCTTTGGTAGCAAGAAAACCAAAACAGACCACATGGCTTATTTCCCTGAGTGGGACAGAAAAGTAACAAAATCACTCAAGAGGCACTTCACAAAGATGCAGGGTCAGTACTGTGGCAACACCAATAAATGATCCCGAAGAGGGAGGAAGGTTAGTAACGAGGGTGAGTCTTGGGATGCTGCTTAATCCTAAAGCTCCACACTTTATTCATGGCATGTGGTCTATGGAACTCCTACGATGTGCGAATTTTCCACAGTGAAAACTCATGCCTTGCTTTAGTTATAGCTGCCTCCTGTAGATCGGCTGAGTTTTTACCATGTGGACACAAGGAAACTGTGCAAGCACAAAGCTTAAGAAGCCAAAACTCCTATCAGCCAACTACTTCCTGCTTTTGGGCAGAATATTAGTAGTAGCACCCGCCTTTAATCCTGGCACTTGGGAGGCAGAGGCAGACAGATCTCTAGGAGATCGAAGCTAGCCTAGTCTACATAGAGAATTCTCATAGTGAGAGCCTGTCTAAAAATTAAAACAAAGAAAAAAAAACAGTATTAATGCACTACTAAGAGTTTCCTCTACATCATTAAAGCCTTTAAACAGTGCTATTAAATCCTACTATCTCCATTTTAGACAGCAAAGTGAAACTCAGAGAGGTAAGTGGCTTGACCAAGATCACAGAAACACCACTATCAAAAATCTGTAGGCTTCCCTCCATCACTGCAAGTACGCTGGGGCTCACAAAAGAGGAAGAACGAGGGAAACAGAGTGGCATTCTGACTGTAAACTTTCCACACTCAACAAACAAATTTATTGGCTTCCTGCTTGAGACACACCATCACAGTTGATCTTGCAGACATTTCCAAAATCAGGCATGGGTTATCAATCTGCTACAGGCCAGGTAAGAACAGACCAATACAGAATGAGGACAACTGCCTAGAAAGCTTAGGAACGCAGATCAGTTTCTGTGCATACAGCTCAAGTAATGCAAGCTATTAAGCAAGGATCCCTAAAATGAAGATCCCTCCAAGGGTTCCATTCAAGCCATACCTCTTTCAACAGAAGTTTCCAAAAACATTTTAATTCACTGTATGCTGACTCTCTCTTTTGCAATCTGTGCAATAGTAGCTGGGTAGCATTTCCAAGAAATTCTCTAGTAAACACCTTTTAAGTGTCATTAGAAAGACATGAAATTAGTAAAGAGAATTAATACTAACACTAACACACACACACACACACACACGAGTTCAATTATACTTGATATGGTCCTTAAGGACCACAAAACTAACCATAAGGGGAAAAAACTGCTACCCCCAACTCTTGACTGTTCTCTCTGCTTCCAGTTTTATCTGCCCCTTCAATCCATTCTTCATACTGATAGCGAAACAAGTTTTCTACAACACAAAACTCCTAATTATAATCTTCATTTTTTTTCCTTTTTCTTACTGTTTTGCTTTGCAACATAGGCTTGCCTTGAATGAATTAGCAGTCCTCCTAAATACAGGAGTACACCACCACCCGGAGCTGCTTACAATCTTTCAGTGGCTTCTTACTGTTCTAATTTAGAGGTAGGCAAACTATGGTTCATGGGCCAAATCCGGCTGCAACCCACTTTTATAAATAAAGTTTTACTAGAACACAGTCATTTCCACTTTCACAGCATCCACAGCTGCTGAAAAGCTCGCTACAAGCTGTACAGCTGTAAAGGAGTCACAAAGCCTCAATATCTATTCCTGTCCTTTCTAGAAAAGCTTGCTAACCTTTAGTCTTTTTAACTGCCCCAACCTGCCCACCTCCCAGCACCGTCTAAACAGTTTCTATGGCCCAAGCCTCTGCTCACCTTTCCTGCTTCACTCCCCATCTGCCTTTCAATTACACTGACCTACCTCAAACTCAACAAAGCTCTGACACTTGGTCCCTCAAGTGTTTAATTCTAAGTAAGGAGGCTGATTCCTCTGAGAAGCCATCCCAGAGTCTACAAGCCCAGGTTAGGGTCACTCCCGTAGACCCAGACAACCTAGGTCCCTTTCTTTAGTACTATTGGGTGTATCATAACTGTTGCATTACTATTGGTCTCTCCTATGGATCTGAAAGTTTTTTAATATCATGGGCAGTCCAGTTTACTACTGTAATCCGAGCAACTAGCAAAATGTCTGGGTCCTAGTTATTGAACAAATGACTCCCAATTCCACCTTTTTACTAAGTTCAGGTGGAAGGAGGTGGGAACTCACCAGCCATTCGCTCAAAGGTGACACACAACTCAAACTCAAATATATCACAAGAGCCACACGTGAGGTGGTCTTACAGTTGAACTAAAATGAATATGTCTCAAAATATAGGGCTATTCCAGAGATACTCAATTACCCTAAAGGTGAGGTACTCATGAGGTGTCTATCAAAGAAATCAAGGCTAGGCACGGTAGTCCATGCTTATAATCCAGCTACCAGGCGGAGTCTGACACAGGAGCATCACCAGTCTGAGGCCAGTATGGTCAATTTAGTTAAGATCAAATATAAATTTTAAAAAAGGAGAGAGAGAGAGAGAGAGAGAGAGAGAGAAGGAGGGAGAGAGAGGAAGAAGAGAGGGAGGGAGAGAGAGGGGAGAAAGACTAGGAATTTTGTTCAGTGATGGCATGCTTGCCTAGCACGTTGCAAGGTCCTGGTACTGAGGTATATTCCCCAGTACTGAGAAAAAAAACAAAACAAAACAAAACAACAAATCATGACAGAACTGGAAAGTCTAAAGTCTAGATCATTCATATCCAACTCTTACTCTAAAGATTGTGGTCGACTTCAGTTGCAGGAAACTTGAGCACATGCTACTTTATCAGAAGCTACAGAAAAATGCAATCTGCACCAGGCCCCATCATGTACCCACCACACCCAAACAGTCAGACACCAAACGAGATCATGCAACAGGATTCTCACCTCTCCTTACTTCGAAGATGCCAAGACTGGCAGCTGGAGACGCTGAAGGGTCTGTGAGAGCTGGAAAGCCCCAATGCTGTGGACAAACACATATCTCTGCAACAGGTATATATCAATTCAAGGGTTTAAATTCTCATTAAGGGTCACTCTCAAACTCATAATGAATTCAAACTTTGGAATATATAAAGACAATGGTACTACAGACCTTTCAGATGCTATTGACTGATATATATAAAATATACCCATATATATGTATATATGTATGCATGTATATATGTATATATACGTGTATAACACACATATATATGGGTGTGTGTATATATATATGAATTATGAATTTCACATGTTCTCTGGTATATTGTTCTTCCTAAAGAAGTTTATTTTCTAGAAATAACAAATATTCATAATATCTGAGCCTCAACTAAGAAAGATGGTCATGAAGCGATGGCTCACTGGATAATTTCAGAATTCTATCAAACAAGGACACAAGGCTAGCAGTATTCAGAACTCAGGAACTGGGGCTGAGCCAAGACCGAAGAGAAGGGTTCATTGCTACAAACCTATAAGCAGTAACTGGAATAGAAACACAGATCATGAAATACTTTCAAAATACTTTCAAAATACTTCCAAGTCAGCCTCAAATTCTAAGAAAGTCAAGCTAGCCAAATCCCAAATCAACACATCAAGGAAGCTAAGCATAGGTGGGGCCAACTAGGGCTACACATCAAGACCATCTAAAAAATAACAATTTTTTAAAAGTATCAAGGAATATCTATCATATTTATCACCTACTTCAGATATTCTTCAGGACAAGAAATCACAGACATGATCTTTTAAGACAGTGAAACCCTGTGCACAAACATCTATTGATTGGAGCCAACATATTCCTGTCTGCCATTCCACACACTTAAGACTCGATTCTCTCCTGATCCCTCCCCACCTTATCCCATACCAGAGTAAACTTTCCAAAAATGAAATGGAATCAAAGCACTTCTATCTGGAAATTTCAAGTTTGAGGGAGAGCTCTTAGGCAAGCTCTATGACCTAACTAGCTGATTATCTGCATGATCTTGGGGCAGGAATTGTTAATGAGCTTTTAATTTGGAGTGCTTAAGTTGCCAAAGTGCTCTGAGCTCCAGTGAAGCACCACAGAATCCATAAGGAGCCTTATCAATCACCTCCCGGCAGCTCCCTTCCCCCACCCAGGACCTGCCGACCATCAGCCAAGTGGCTTTCTAACCAAGATCACAGGCACACATTAGTGGAGTCACACTCCACGTCACTGTTTATAAATTGGCTTTTAAATGGTGGGGGATTCAAGTATAATATACTTAAGGTCCAAGAACGAGCCCACTAAAACAAGGTCTACTGTGTATGATAAAGTCAGAATAAAGCTGAATTTGATGAAGCCAGTTTCTGGTACAAACCCCACAGTCAAAAATCATTCAGCCAATCACAACCTACTACAGTCAAATAGAGTATAGTCTTTAGCCAATGGGATTCATGTTTCGCTGCCCTTAACACTGGAAAACCGATGAAACGCACTAGCAAATACATGCATAAAAATGGTCACAGACAATTGTTGGTCCTAGTCATTGCAAAATCCTTATCCTCAGATGAGGGGCCCCATATCCAGCATCTTCCAGGTCAACATCCAACATCCCAAGTCATGCTTTGTTTTAAGAAAACACCTGTTGCTGGGCCATTTGCAATAAAGGCATACAAAAAAACTACCCAGATTAAGGCCCTTTCTTCATTCTGACCACCATCATTACCCATAGCTTGGGACTTACAAGGAAGTAAAGTGCTAACGTGTGTTCTGGGATGCGGAGGGGGTACTCTATATATCTACTAATTCCTTAATTTCTATTTTCTCTGGTCAAATCTCCCTTCTTCTCCAGTAATCTCAAATTAGGCCCCTTCATCAACTCATCCCACCTATCTCGTAAAGCCCAGCTCCACCCCCAGCTCCCCTTCCCCAAGTTAGAACATGCATCCAGGGTGAGCACACGGGCCAGTATTCCAGGCTGCGTGAGGTGTGCGCGCCACGACCCACACCCCACATGCATTAGCCAGGGCCCAAGCTAGGGGCCCTCTCAATCTCACCCACCCCAGGGTGTTGCCCCCAGTTCGGGCCCATCCAGGTCCAAGGGAGCGTAAGGGGAGGGGCAGGGGGCCAGGAGACCAGCCCTCCTTCCCAGGGCCGCCCCCGCCCCCCGTCAGCTGCCGGAGAGGCTGTCGCCATGGCAACGCCCCCTCCTCCGGGCCAGCGCGGCAGGCTCTCTCCAGGTGCAGGCCCCGACGTCTCCCTCGGCCTCAGCAGGCGGTTGGAGCAGTTGACGGCAGCGGGCACGGCCCGCGCCGCCTGCGGCGCTGACCAGGCAGAAGCAGAGCCAGCTCCGCCCGCTCCCCACAGCCCTTTCCAGGCCGCCTCAACAGCGGCAGCCAGCACCACGAGTCCACAACACACCGACTCACCTCCGCGCACTCTGACCCCGATCGACGCGGTGAACGGGCGGGAGCAGTAGCCAACCGCTGAGCCCGCTGCTGGCACCTTTGGCCAATGAACTACAATGAGGAGGGGCTTCTTCTCCCCAAACGCTCTCTCTGCCGCCGACATGCGCGCTAAGGTGTGTCAAGATGGTGACTGTTGGCGCTGAGCCTTGTGGGACTTGTAGTTTGGAGGAGACACGTCTTCAGAAGAGAAGGGGAGGGTCACTTCTGAACAGTAAAAGGGATTTTCTTAAAAATAAATAAATGAGAGTAATAGTAAAATAAACCGAAAACTTCGTCAGGCTTAGAATCACACAGATTCTCTACTTGTTTTTCCCTCCTTCACTGTAGGCACACGGTGAGTATGGGCTCAGGAGATGTTTTCTTTAGGCAACACCTTCTGTGAGTCATTCGTCAACAAGTAATCATTATCTACTTTCTGATTACGGACCTGGGGGAGATCTGGAAAGAAGGAAGGCGTCTTCGGATAAGAAAAAAAAATGCTTAGATTTTTGAAGGGCCTCTCAAAAGGAAGAAGCTATTGGCTTGTTCAGGTCCCCCCAGAGGAAATGTCAGGGTTAAAAGGATTTCGGCCATAGCTAGGGAGGTGGGGGGTGGGGTCGAGATGTAGTTTCTCCAGGCAGCTGGGGAAAATTTACACCTAGAGCGATGGGTGAGTGTCTCCATCTTAGCTATGCTTCTCTGGGAAGTCATCATGCCACGTTATGAAATGGGAAAGCTTCGGTCTTAACAAAGCCGCTGATGATTTTGACATCCTCTTAGTCAGATCCATTTTAGGAGCCATCTTCAGTTCCCAAGCTTCTCTGTCTGCCACCTGCTATTTTCACTTAAAACAGTTGGTATCAGTGCTGGACCCTGCCACCTCTGAGATCTTAGCATAATGGTTCCTGTCTGCGCTGGAAATGCCTGTAATCCCCGTATCAGGGAATGCCTTCTTTAATCTCATCCACATAATGGGTAAGGTGGTTCTACTGTGAACCTACAGAACTGATCGCGGTGCTTTACAATTGTCGTCTCCTTGCCATCTTTCTCCTGGGAATTTAAACTCGTTTAAGATAGGTATTATTTCCATATCGTTCATGCTGCATCCAGCTATAACCCAGTATAGTGTCAGCCAGAGAGCAGCTATGCAATAAAATGCTTGTGACAAATGAGGGAGCAAACAGAAGCAGAAACAGATATCCTTCATTCCCAAGGCAGGAAAGTGGAGGCGTGATTGCCTGTCCTCCAATTCTTGGAACCGAAACCGGGGCCTCTTCCTTCTATTATTACATAAACATTAACCTAGGTTGGCCCAGTTGTCAACACGTGTTTATAATTCAGTATTAGGCACTGTCTGTTGCTAATGATTAAATGGTAAGACATATAAAACCCGTATCCTTGAGGCAATTCTCTGTTGGAAAGTGAATGGAGAGGGATGGACAATGAACAAATAAATATATACAAATAAATATAAAAATAAGACAAATAAGAGGTCATTAGATGGCGTCTTCTTTTGGGTTTCAAAACACCGTGACAAAGCTCAGCTTGGGAAGGAAAGCGTTTATTTTCCTTATACTCACACATCACAGTTCATCATTGAAGGAAACCAAGGCAAGAACTCAAGGAAAGAACCTGGAGGCAGGACCCGAAGCAGAGGTCACAGGGGAACACCACTATCTGGCATTTCTTTGTAGCTTGCTCATCCTGCTTTGTTTTGTTTTCGAGACAGGTTTTCTTTGTGTAACAATCCTGACTGTTGTCCTGATACTTGTTCTGTAGAACAGGCTGGCCTCAAAGTCAACAAAGACCCACCTGCCTCTGCCTTCCAAGTGCTGGGATTAAAGACGTGCGCCACTGCCACCACCACTGGGCTCAAGCTGCATTCTACTAGTACCCAGGACCACTAGCCCAGAGATGACACCACTCACAGTGAGATGGACACTTCCTCACCAATCACCAATCTGGTGGGGCATTTTCTCAGCTCAATTTCCCTCTTCCCAAATGACTCTAGCTTGTGACAAGTTGCCATAATACTCGTCAGAACAGATGGCCTTTCCTGTTTCTGGTCTGTCCTGAAAGCAAAGCGGAGAGTTTTTGTTTGTTTGTTTGGCTATAAGAATAAAGTGGGGCTAGAGAGCTCAATGGGTTTGGGGTATTTTGTGACATTTGCCACTGCCAAACCTGACAACTTGAGTTCCATGCATCAAGATTTCCATGACTGAAGCTGTCCTCTGACCTCTACAGGCACACACTCACACACACAAGTAAATTTAAATTTTATTTTATTTTCAAAAAGAATGAAGTAAGCAAAACCAGATGTGGTAGTTCAAACATGTACTCTCAGCACATAGGAGGCTGAGGTACAAGGTTCTTGAATTCAAGGGCAGCAAGTTAGGGTAGAGACTGAGACTCTATCAAAAAAAAAAAAAAACAAGCAAGCAAGCAACAAGAAAGATAGGAAGGAAGGAAGGCAGGAAGAAAGAAAGAAAGATAAGTCTCTTCCGGTGTTGTGGTGCACGCTTGTAATCTTAGCATTTAGGAGGCAGAGGCAGGATGATCTCTGTGAGTTTTGAGGCTAGCCTGGTCTAAATAGCAAGTTACAGGCTAGTCTGAGCTACATAATAGGACCTTGTCTTGGAAGGAAAGAAAAAAGGAAGGAAGGAAGGAAGGAAGGAAGGAAGGAAGGAAGGAAGGAAGGAAGGAAGGAGGAAGGAAGACCATTTACCAATTTAGAAGCATGCAGGCGAGACAACAAAATTCCTAAAATTTAAAAAGGATACAGAAAATATCAAGCGAACAGGAGAGAGGCTAAAATGAGAGACTTATTTTAAGGTCTAGCCCAAACACCACCCTCCATGTAGCCTTCCATGTGTGACTGCCACCCAGGGTGCATTCCTTCCTTTGTGGTTTTCTAGGACTCAAACATTCAGCTTCCAGGACAGCTCTAAGCCATAAACTTTCTTTGGACAAAGACCATGAAACTATATTCAAACAGCAGAGCATGACGGACAATGAGGACTGCTGAGAAGTCAAGAACAATGGCACTGGGTTTTGATCCTACTGCACGTACTGGCTTTGTGGGCGCTTAGGCTGTTTGGATGCTCACCTTACTAGACCTGGAAGGAGGTGGGAGGTCCTTGGACTTCCCACAGGGCAGGGAACCCTCACTGCTCTTTGGGCTGATGAGGGAGGGGGACTTGATTGGGGGAGGGAGAGGGAAATGGGAGGCGGTGGCGGGGAGGAGGCAGAAATCTTTAAGAAATAAATTAATTAATTTATAAAAAAAAGAACTTGGTATATACTTAGCACCTTACAAAGCTGCCCAATGCTTTGTAAGCATTTAGGTCTCTCAAGCCTTGGTTCTTTACTATAGCTCTAGAGCAGGACTTCCTAAACTTTTCCACTCATGACCCCCCCCCCCTTTATTGGTTTTTTAAGAGAGGGTTTCTCTGTAACTTTGGAACCTGTACTGGAACTCGCTCTGTAGACCAGGTTGTCCTTGAACACAGAGATCCACCTGCCTCTGCCTCCCAAGTTGCTGGGATTAAAGGCGTGCGCCACCACTGCCCAACTGACAGCCACTTTCTTTCTTTCTTTCTTTCTTTCTTTCTTTCTTTCTTTCTTTCTTTCTTTCTTTCCTTATTTTTTTTGGTTTTTCGAGACAGGGTTTCTCTGTTTAACCCAGGACCACCAGGCCAGGGTGACACTGTTCCCAGTGGGCGTGGCCCTCCCACATGTACCATCAACCAATACAATGCCACCAAAGATTTTCTCACAGGCATCTTCCCCACTGAGGTTCCTTTCCCATATTATGCAGGTTTGTGCCAGGTTAGCAGAAAAGCCAACCAGGACATAATGCTTAGCACCATTTCAGAGATGGCTGAAAAATTATTTAGTGGTCTTTTTATATACACATAAAATTCAAGTCAGCAACTCAAAACAGCAATTTTTAAAATCAAACATTCTAACACAGTACAACCCAAAAATAAACTCTCTTGACACTTACATGGACTAGGGAATAATAGGAAAATAGTAAAAGACCTTTTTCCCATAATTAAAGCACCAATGCTTCTATTAGAGCAGCACACGTTACCTGTGCAGTAAGAACACTGCGGTTCATAAGCTACAGCTGTCTTGAATCTGAGCAGAGGTGTTTCACACCACATCGGTTGGAGCTGGGTGGTGTGACAGCAAGCACAGTGCAGAGCTGTACGTTGCATGTTTAAGGCCAAGGCTGCAGTGCAGACCCACGTAACAACATGAATGAGCATGTCCAGAAACATCTCAGACTCTTTACACATTTGATTTAAAAATTTTTTTTTGGCCATTTCACATTCAGAAATTTTTTTACTATTGCCATTTTTTGTATATATCCCCAACCCCCAGCAATCTGTCCTATTACCCTTATTGGGGGTCATAGCTGACAGTTTAAGAATCTGGGCTCTAGGGCTGAAGAAACTTAGAGGACCCAGGTTTGATTTCCAGCACCCACATAGCAGCTCACAACTATCTATAACTCCAGTTTCAGGAGATCTAATGTTCTCTTCAGGTCCTACATACAAGTGGTACACAGACATGTATGCAGGCAAAACACCCATAACATTTAGAAAAAGGGGGAAGAAGTAGGAGGAAGAGGAAGAAGGAGTCAGTATGAGCTGGGCCCTAGAAAATAGAGCAGAGCCTGTGACTAAGCTTTATATACTGAGATTTAACTGGGAAGTCTTAGCCAGGGAAGAGAGAATAAGGAAGGAAGAAATGAGGCTGGAAAGGAGGTGTTTTGCTACATGTATGTCTGTGTGAGGGTGTCAGCTCTGAGAGTTAGTTATGGCTGTGAGCTGCCATGTGGGTGCTAGGACTTGAACCCAGGTCCTCTGGAAGAGCAGTTAGTGCTCTTAACCACTGAGCCATCTCTCTAGCCACTCTATTTTGGCTTTTTTGTTCTTTTGGGGGGCCCTCCACCCAGCTCCCAAATAAATCACGTATGGAGGCTTATACTTTCTTATGAATGTCTGGCCTTAGCTTGACTTGTTTCTTGCCAGCTTTCCTTAACCTACATTATCCTGCCTATCTTGTGCCTCTAGGCTTTTCCCTTTCTCTTCTGTAAATCTTACTCTTACCCTGTGGTTTGCTATATAGCTGAGTGGCTGGCCCCGACGTCCTCTTCCTCCTCTGGCTACTTCTTCTTTCTGCCCAGATTTCTCCTATATATTCTCTCTGCCTGCCAACCCCACCTATCCTTTCTCCTGCCTTGCTATTGGCTGTGTAGTTCTTTATTAGACCATCAGGTGTTCTAGACAGGCAAAGTATCACAGCTCCACATAGTTAAATAAATGCAACATAAACAAAAGTAGCACACCTTAAAATAATATTTCCCAACATTTCCCCCCTTTATCCTAAACAAAAATGAAAGGTTTTAACTTTAACTTGTAAAACTGTATACAGTAAGAACAGTTCTCAAGTAAAGATTACATTCACGATGTCCTGAATTCCAATTCATTTGTGTCTGGTAAATTTAAAGAAAATACTCCATAATCTAGCTTATTATAGTAAATCCAAAATTTTATATCTAACTTACTTTCTATCATATCTAAGGAAAATTGCAACTATAACTATCTAGTCTTCAACTCCATCAAAGGCCCCAGATTATAATATTATTTAAGTAAACAAAAAGCACATTGCAAACAACTTCCCAAAACTCTAGAAATGACAGAGACATCTGACTTCCTGGATAGTCAGCCATGATTTTTCTGCAATGTTGGAGCATCCATCTTCAGCCTACAGACTCAGTATCTGGCAGGCAGGAAATTTGAGAGGCTGTCCCACCTATATTGGCTGTTTGTCAGTCACTTTCTTCTGTGTACTGCAGTTTCTTCTGTGAAGCAGGAACCCTGAAATACCATCCCCCTTTGGCAAAGTTCTAAGGTCACTTTCCTGTGGGTCCTGCATGTCCAGTTTACACAACATACTGTCAAGCAGTCCAGGCAAGAGCAGCTTCTTTCCCAAATGGCTAGCCTTGCCTCATTGAAAGCAAACTCCATAGAAGTTTCTTTGATGCCTATCATCTCTGAAATTGGTGCTGCCAGGAACAGATGTATCTCATTGTCATGAAAAACTTTAACAAAACTTTTTAAATGCCATATTCTATAGGTCTTTAAAGTATTGAAGACCATCTATTTAAAATATATCTACTTAACCTAGAAAACATGCCTAATATAGCTACAAAATTGATCATTATAAATGACTAACTACTGACCTATGTTTCTTGATTTCCCATATAGTTTATAGTAGCTTTCAAAAACTAGAACCTTACCTTACATTTTTAAATGAAATGCATAAGTACAACATAATAAGCAACAGTAGAAACATATGCACAATATGTGGTAATAAAAATAACCTTAAATTTTCATCAATATACAAAAACCCTTTAGATAAGAGTAGAAACATATATACAGTGTAACAAGAATAACTAAATTTTTATTAATGTACAAAAATCCTTTTAAAAAAGTATAAATATATATACAATGTGTTGTAACAAAAATTACCTTAAATTTGTATCAATATACAAAACTCCTTACAAATACAAAATATTTGAGATCATCAGTTGTTCCTTAGTTTATAGTAGATTCGATAATCTACCCTATTATTTAAGATAGATTCAACAATCTATCCTTCAGTCTTATCATTCCAAATCCCCCTTTTTTTCTTTTTCCTTTTTCATTTTTTTCAAAGAGATCCCTGAATGTAATATCATTTGTAAGATTTCCTCCCTTGCCAATACCAGTAGCAATTAATAAACAACTCCCATAAATGATGACAAGCATCCCTAACCCACCAAATGACCAAATACCATCCTCCCTGTTGTCTGGGGGTGATGATACCCTGAAAAAAACTGAAATGTTGGCCATGTCCTGAGAAAACCAGCTTCAGGCATTGTTTAATAGGAAAACGCAAAGCTTCTCTGAAAGTCTGGCTAAAGTTATCCTATGAGACCAGACCCTCTTAGCAAGCAACTTAGAGTTGTCCTGAGCAGTTTGTAGTCCTATACTGATCATTGGGTGGTGTTTATTCTCTTAATGGCATTATTGTAAGAAAAATAAGCCACATAAAGATGGAAAATACACAGAGAGTCTGGGTTATGCATATTATTGTGTTTTCTTTGAATTTTTTGACTGCTAAAGAGCTACATAACAAGAGACATTTCAGTGTATGGACTGCTAAGTTAAACCAACATAGAGGTATCTTGAGTTCAGAATTTTGAGTCTAAGGATATGTTACTTTGGAAACACAGAAGATGAAAAGCTGTGGATTAATGGTTTGATGGACCAATGTGGTTTGATGGACCAAGACCCCCCCCCATCAGGTCACTGTGAACACCCCCCAAAATACTTCACCCAACAAAAAACAGGAAGTAGTTTGGAGAGAACTACACCCAAATCCCCAAATATTGTTTATAAATGTTTGTTTACATTTAAAGGGGGATGTGCTATAGAGATGGATACTTTGCATTGGTATGGATCTTGCTTTATTGATACAAATTTAAGGTCAATTT
The DNA here is from genome assembly GCF_000317375.1 of Microtus ochrogaster. NCBI lineage: Eukaryota > Metazoa > Chordata > Mammalia > Rodentia > Cricetidae > Microtus > Microtus ochrogaster. The sequence goes on along the minus strand of NW_004949167.1, from coordinate 920,698 downwards.
TGTTTTACTGTGTATGTGTATTTTTTATCTTGATTAAGGTATTGTATTTGTCTAGCTGATTTAAAAATGTAATGTATAATTAAGAAATATAGGTTAATAGATTATCATCTATAATAGTCAAGCTTGTAGTCATGTTAGTTAGCTTTTCTAGATGTACAGAAATGCATTTCAGATGGATAAGCATTCTTCAAACCTTTCAAAGACTACAGAATATGGCATTTAAAATGTTTAAGGACTTAGGACTTTTCATGACAATGAGACACATCACTCCTGGCAGCACCAATTACTTCAAGAGGAAGATGGGCATTGAAGAGGCTACTTATGAAGTTGGTTAGCCATTTGGACAAGCTCTTTCCTGGACTGCTTGATGTTATGGTGTATGAACTGGACATGCAGGGTGCACAGAAAAATAGCTGCTGAAGGTGAGACAGTCCTTCAGGGTTCCTGCTTCATGAAAGAGTCTGCCAGACATTCTGTAGGACACAGAAGAAAGTGACTGGCAAACTGCCAACATAGACGGAACTGTCTTTGAAATTTCCTGCTTCGTGGAAAAGTCTACTGGATACTATGGGCCAGTAAGCTGAAGATGAGTGCCCGCAATGTTACAGAAGAACTTTGGGTGACTGTCCAGGCAATGAGAGGTCTCTGTTAATTCTAGAGTTTTGGAAGTTGCTAACAATGCACTTCCTGTTAACTTAGGTAATATTATATTCTTCTGCGGTCTTTGATGGAGTTGAAGAATAGATAGTTATAATTATAGATTTCCTTAGTTATGATAAGAGATAAAGTAGATATAAATATATTGTAACTATAATTCTTGCTTGATACCTGTTTTGTATATGTAATTGTACTATGTTAAAATTAAAACCTTCCTTTTCATTTAGGCAGAAAAGGGGAGGTGATATGGCATTCCCCTCTGAATTCTGTGATCACCATTAATTAACAAAGAATCTACTTTGGACCTATAGCAGGGCAGAACAGAGGTAGGTGGGGAAAACTAAACTGAATGCTGGGAGAAAGAAGGCAGAGTCAGAGAGAAAGGCAGAGTCAAGAGAGATGCCATGTAGCCACCAACAGACCAGCCAGAACCTTGCTGGTAGGCCATGAGCTCCGTGCTAAAATATAAAATAATGGATGGGTTAAATTAATATGTAAGAGCTAGCCAATAAGAAATTAGAGCTAATAGGCCAAGCAGTGATTTAATTAATACAGTTTTTGTGTTGTTATTTTGAGTCTGGGTGGCCAGGAAAAAACAACTGGTCTCCTACAAGAGGTTGTACTCCTCACTCTTCCAGTAGCTACACCATAGAGAGCAGCTGCTCATCTGAGACTAAAAACTGTTCAAAGCCTCCGGTTTGATCACTTGGGCCCACTGCAACCCCAACACAGTGGGCACATGGAAGCTGTGTCGACACCTAACCCTTGCTCCCAAAGGAAGGTATAATAGTCAGATGAGGTGCTAAGAATGGCATATGGGCTATCTACTAACAAGGGGCCAAGGCCCTGGGTCAAGGTTTAGATGGAACAGCAGATGAACTAAGTTGGGTACATCCTGGACAGTCTCTTGACTTCTGGATTAATGAACTAAAGCGACAAATGAAAACAAAATCCCAAGACAGGACAAGGCAGCCACCAAGAAAAAAAAAAACAGCAAAGTGGCCATCAAAGCTGAGACCTTGTGTGGCTATTGCCTCCAGGCTGACTGTGATTATTAACTTCTTGGATCAGGGCTGCTGGACCAAGGCACTGATCTGGGCTTCTTAACATTCCCACTGGAAAGATGGGGGCTGGCTCACCTGGGCCCGCCCCTTCCCAGGGCTAGAAAAGCATGAGCAATTGTTGAGAAGAGTCCAGTCTGGCTGTGTAGCTCCCCCTAAGTTGCCCAAGGGGAACTAGAGTGACATAGCTTTCCTAAGTTGTGACCCACGCTGGGGTGGGGTGTTTGGTGAGGCAGATGCCCAAGTCATTCATATTACTCCAAGTTTACCCTTTATTCATGCTCTTGTGTCTAACCCAGGAAGCTACCGGAACGTTAGCAGGACTTGGATGAAACTGTATCTGGGGTGAACAAAAATAGATTCTTCAGGAAACTTCACGCAATAGACTTTAACCAATCATTGAAAGGGTAGAGAATGCTGTCCCCAAGGACAGTATGTGGTGGCCCCCAGCTTGGTACATCTAGGAGAACTCAGACTGGATCTGAGATCACTTTATTCAGTGGATGGAAAAACTGCTCCCAGCTACTTCAGTGATTCTCAACCTGTGGGTCGTGAGCCCTTTGGGGGTTGAATATCACATATTTACACTATGATTCATAACAGTAGCAGAATTGTGGTTATGAAGTAGAAATGAAATAATGTTATGGCTGGGGTGGAGTCACCACAACGTGAGGAATTGTATTAAAAGGTTGCAGCATTAGGAAGGTTGAGAACCACCTGGCTCTCATCCCTGTATTCTGCACAGGGCAGTATGGTACAGTTATGAGGACTCTGCCTCATAGCCCTAGGGCTATGACCTTGGACAAATCAGATACCTCTCCAGGTTTCTGCATTTTCATCTCCAGAGTGGAGTTGGCACTAACGTCTGTTGTTAGAATTAAATCCGAGATGCACAGTTCATGGCTTTGAAATGTTCTGTAAATGGGGGCTGTTAGGACTAGTCTTGCCTCTCCCACCACTTCCTCCAACTCCTCTTCCCACTCGACAGCGCCTTCTTGCTCCTTCCTCTTCCTTGATGGCTGTCTTCCACAGGATCATCAGTGGGGCCTGAACCTGGCCACTCCCTCTTCTCCCTGCTCTCCCCAGGCTGGTTCCCCATGAGCCTGTGCCATTCACCTCCCTAGTGACCCGAATCTGAACTAAGAGATGGATGTGGGGTGGTGGAGGCCAGGGTGGTAATGTGCTCCCTTATCTCTGTGCCCCTCGCTGGGGCCCAGTTAATTTTCTCTTTGATTTTAATATAGATTTATTGAAAGTTTCAGTTATCGAAACAAACTGCAGCAGCAAATTGGTGTTCTTTGCCGGCCTACAAGTGCCTATAAAGCTGCCATGCTTGGGAACGAATGGCGCTCTCCAGGAGGTCAGTCATGGCAACAGGAAGCCCCCGGGGACACACACACTGCAGTTTAATATTTTTCTTATTAGCCTTTTTCTTCTTGGCTATCTAAGCCTCCCCCTTTAAATGGGAAACTGAATGGAGCCACCCGCCAAGGGAGACTGTTCCCCGAGCTGCTCCACACTCCACGCAGTCTGCCCGAGCCTCCTTGTGACTCTGATCTCTCTTTCTTCCCCACTGACCTAGGAAGAATCATGATGCACACGCTCTACAGACGTGGCTCCCCAGTGTCATGCATCTCACAGCCCCGCCCCACCTATCCTACGCCTAGGCTACCAAGTCACTGGTCAGAAGCAGAGGACCCCTAGAGGGTCCCAAGCTCCTTCCAGATCTGGGACTCTAGGCAAAAAAATGGCAAAGTTCAAAAGCAAAGGAGATACAAGTGAGATCATCCTGCCCTGCCAACATCTACTGGACTAAACTGAAGCAAAAGGAGATGACAGAGCTGGAGAAATGGCTCAGTCAATAACATGCTTGCTGTGTAAACACGAGAACTCGTGTTCCAGTTGCCAGCACCCACTTAAAAAGCTGGGGCTGGTGGTACACATCTACAGTGCTAGAGCTGAGGAGGCAGAGACAGGAGGATTGCTGGGGCTTCCTGGTCAGCTAATCTAGTCAAATTGATGAGCTCCAGGTCCGGCCAGAGACCCTGTCTCAATAAATAATGTAGCTATGCTGTGGAAGAAGACCCCAGTGTTGACCTCTGCCCTTCACACCCACACACATACATAACCCTACACAAACATGCGTCCCTCCAGACATGCACATACAGGAGATGATAGATCCCAGAAAGCAGGCAAGTGGTGTGGAATATTACTTTAACCAGACAAAGCTGTGTTACATTTGCTTATGCTGCATTTGTTTAGCGATGTAAAGATGTGTTGTTTTGCCTGCCTAAGCACAGGTTAGTCTAATTAAAAAGCTGAATGGCGAGACCAGCCTGGTCTACAGAGCTAGTTCCAGGACAGGCTCCAAAGCCACAGAGAAACCCTGTCTCGAAAAAAAACCAAAAAAAAAAAAAAAAAAAAAAAAACTGAATGGCCAATAGCTAGGCAGTAGAGGGATAGGCAGGACTGGTGGGAAGAGAGAATAAGTAGGAGAAGAAGAAAGGTAACAAGCCCTAAGGCAAATGTGGATGAAGAGAAACAGGTTAATTTCAGTTAAAAGAGCTACTGGGACAAGCATAAGAATAGGCAGAGCGTTCATCTCTAGTAATAAGTCTCTGTGTCATGATTTGGGAGCTACAGGCCAGTTCTGATATCCGCAAAGGATTTCATTCTAGTATGCTCACCGCCGTTTTCAACATGACCTCTTCTCTCAGTCCCAATGTGACTCTTGATTCTCTATTTTCAATCCATCCCTAAAGAGCAACCTGGATTTTCCTACCCGCTGTGGCTTTGAGACTCACACTGTAGTGCAAACACTTACTGGTATCTCTCGGCCGTGGAACCAGTTGTGTCCCAGGCTGGGTCTTCTTGGCCCAATCAGCTTGACGGTACCAGCATTCATCGTCTATAGGTTTGTGGTACTGCTAAGCTGCCATCCCACATCCCAATTCTCAGTGTTCCTCCGTGTTCTCAAACAGCACCTGCCAGCATGCCTTGCCTCAGGACTATGACCATGACTAGGGCTCCTGGCCACGACAGCTATAAAGGCTTGAATCCCTGACTCCAGTGCCTTTTGATTCTGGGTCTTTAGAGAACCTCTTTGTGGTCTCATGGTACCTTGTGTTTATATGTCCTCTTGTTTCTCTCGAAAATAAATGGCTTGCCTGGGTGGCTTCCTCCTGGGATCCTCAAGGAAAAAGACTGTGTCTTCATCCTCTTCATCCTCTGTGTGTATATAGCTGATGACTAGGTAAGGACAGCCTCTCTGAGCCTGCTTCCTCAGTTATAGGATGGGGATGATAATACCTGCATCACCAGTGGAGTGAAGAGAGTACCTCTCCCAGTGCCGATCAGTGTGCTGTAGAGACTTGGTGAATGAAGTTGCCGTTATCTGCTTTGCCGTGATGTTGGTCATCAGCCTCCGTCCCCATCCTTCCACTTTTACTTCTTCCTGTCTCAGCTTCAAGCTCAGCTTTCCAGCTACCTACTGTGGGTTTCCCCTCACTGGTCACCCTGGCAGCTTTAGAGCGATGCTAACTTCTTGCTTCCTCCAGGCCAACCTCCCCCGCCTTTCCAAACCCACTCATGAATAGCTGCCTCCTCATGGTTCCGTTTCCTGTTGAAGTCCAATTCCCTGGCTCCCTGGTAGCTGATGAACTTCATCTTCAATGTGAATGTTCCCAGGCTTGCCATCCGCGCTAGCTGGCAGTCCAAGATAGTTAATGCTCACAGTCTTTCTAGTTCTAGGCTCCCACCTGCTCTTGGAGAAAGATCTCCCCGGTGAGGTGCTCCCACCCCCAAACCTCAATTGTGCCCATCAGCCCAAGCTACTGTGCGCCACTGATATCTATCATCTGGGCTGTCACAGAATTGACCTTGAATCCTTGTGCCTGGTGTGCTCAGTCTTTACACTGCCATGTGGGTGTGCTTTCTCCTGGAAAGTGGGAGAATGACTCTTTGCCTTTCCTACTCGGCTAGGGCAACATGGCACCCAAAGCAACATTGTTAGAGGTTTTTCTCCTTATTCAAACAATGCCTTTTCTTTTCATGGTGCCCATCTACTGCCAGCAGGATAGCTAGGATGGGGTTTTACTCAAGAGTCATCTACTGAACCTCCTTCAGTCCACACTCTCCGTTCCAGGACCTGCTCACCGTTTCCTCTGTCTTCAGTCAATCTCTCAGGCTGTGCTGGCCCTTCGGCAACACAGTGTCCTTTGGGTTGTCACTCACCCCTGTTCCAGCCATGCTAGAATATATCTGATCCAGTTACAGGTTTGTTACATATTGTCACCTCTGATCTTCACAAAACAGCCTTAAGATAGAGTCCATTGCAGCCCCCATGTAAATAGAGTCAAACAGACATTTGGGTCAGGAACTGTGGTCCAGTTCGCCACACTGACCGTAGTTAGGCAAGTCCGAGCTCCAGACTTACCCAGAGAGATCCTCACAGCATCACACAATCCCTCCGGATGTAGCAAGTGGGTCCTCTTGCTGCTAGTAGCTTCCCCTGCTCTCCCACACTAAACCGGCCTCACCCTTACCCTGGACCCTTTGTGATTTCCAAGTGCTGTCTGTTGGTCCTCTATGTTCAAGCTTTACTTGTGCACCCAGACTACCGTGTTTTCATTTCTTTAGTGCTAAGAATCAAATCCAGGCTGTCACTCATGCTAGGTGGGCACTGGACCACTGAACTCTCATCCCCTCTTTTTAGTTTTTTGTTTTGGTTTGGTTTTTGCATTTTGAGATAGGATCTGACCAAATTAGCTAAGCGATCCTTGACTTTCCATTATCTCCACAGGCATTGAGTTTGTGTTCTCCTGTCTCTGCCTCTTGGGTAGGGGCTTTATAGCCCTGGGCTGCCATGTGCTGTCACACAGTTCCTCCTTGTTTCTTCCATTTCTCTTCTAGCTGAAGAACTAGTCACTCTTCACAAGGGTACTTTGCGTGCTGGGCCTCCAAGCCTTTGGTGACAGCGGTCTCTCCACTGAAAGTGCTCTCCCCAGGTAGATGCCTACCTGCCTGTCCCACCTTTCACAGCCCTTGCTACTCCACAGGACGGAGGACTGCTCAGCAGTCTTACCTCTGAGCAATGGACCAGAGGAAGGATTTTAGGAAGGACATCCTCAAATTTCTTCTCCAGGAACTCCAGCTAAGTGTATATTCCAAGCCATTTTTCAAGATTCAGCAATCATTTAAAAAAAAAAAATAACTCTGCTTTGTGTTAGGCTCTTTGAAAGCACAGGACAAAGACATGAACAATAGAGATGGTTCTTGCCTTCACAAAGCTGAAATGTATCAAGGAAAACTGTTATATTGGTGTTTTAAAATGAGGCACCTAGGCCGGGAGGTGGTGG
>NW_004949167.1:885002-913020 GCF_000317375.1 Microtus ochrogaster | reverse complement strand
CCAGCCTAGCCAGCACAGCAAGTTCAAGGACAGTTTATACAATTTAGTGAGACCCTGACTCGAAATGAAGATTGTAAAGTAGTCCCGATCAGTTGCTCTGGGTAACAGCCAGAGTGCTTGATCAGTATATTCAAGGCCCTGGTTTCAATGCCCAGTGCTGTAAAAACATAACAGTTTAAAAGCCAGACTTGGTACACACTGGTAATCCCAGCGCTTAGGAGGCTAAGGCAGGAGGAGGATGGCCATGCGTTGAGGCTACATACTTACATGAGTTCTGACCAGTGTGGGCGACAGAGTGAGGCCAGAAAACTAACAAACAAAGCATTAGGCAAGACTGTGGCTAATGTGGGGCTGACAAGAATGGTACCTGGAGCAGAGAGGGACAGAGGACTCTAACTCTGTTGGCAAGAGTTAGCTAAAGTAGACTCTCAAAAAGCCTTCTTTATGATTTTTTAAAAGTTTTTTCCTTTTTTTTTTTTTTTTTTTGGTTTTTCGAGACAGGGTTTCTCTGCAGCTTTGGAGCCTGTCCTGGAACTCTCTTTGTAGACCAGGCTGGCCTCGAACTCACAGAGATCCGCCTGCCTCTGCCTCCCAAGTGCTGGGATTAAAGGCGTGCGCCACCACCGCCCGGTGATTTTTTTTAAATTTTGAGTTAGGGTTTTGCTATATGACCCAAGCTGGTGCTCAACTTCTGACTTTAGGGCACAAGTGATCCTCTTGCTTCCAGCCTTCCCTGTAGCTGGGACATAATGTTCTCCAAGTTTTGGGATTTGATCTTGAGAGTAATAGCCCCGGAGGGCCAAAGGCCAGTCCTGTGTTAGACCTGAGTGGGCATTCATTCCAGCAACTTGTTAAAATGCTAATGGTGATCAGTCTGTCTGCTTTTCTAACATGCTCCCTGGCGAAGTCAGCGCTGGTGGCCCTTAGTCTACACCTGGAGGAACAGGCAGTGGCTCTCAACCTCCCTATTGCTATTGCTGTGACCATTCAATACAGTTCCTCAAGTTGTGGTGGTCTCCCCTCCATAAAATTATTTCATTGATGTTTCAAAACTGTAATTTTGCTACTGGTATGAATCCTACGCAGGATATCTGATATACGACCCCTGTGAAAGGGTCAGTTGACCCCAAGGGGGTCACGACCCACAAGTTGAGAACTGCTGCTTTAGCTGGTGCTGTGACTCTGGCCCACTCATATGAAAGGGCACAGCACCTTTTCCTTTCTGTATAGCCTGGTCTAAGGCTGTAGAGGAGCTTTGGTTTCATTTAGCATCTCAATCTTATAAGTCGCTTATTAAATACTCTTCATCTCCAGTGAAGGGCTCGGAGGAATACAAAAATATAGTCTCCTGCTGAAGAATGTTTGGTGTCACCTCACAGGGAGCTGCTTCTCCTGCTCTGCCCTCTGCCAGGCCTGTCATAAACACGCTAAATGAGGCCTGTCTCAGACAGGCTCCCTGGGGCCCTGCGGCCTCTGTAGCCCTATCCAGAGATGAGCCTGTTTATCCCTAACTGTTGTCTCTGGCCTCTAAATCAATCCCCTGACTCAAAGCCTCAGTCTTCTCCTACACTTCTCCCAGTTCCAGGCCAGGTCAATTTGTAGCCCGGGAGCCAGTGAGCTGTGACGGCATTAGGAGCACAGGTTCTGAAGTCAGGCTGCCTGGGTTCATAGCCCACTCCACGTGCTCATGGGGTCACCTTGGGCGAGTGGCTTCAAAACTTCTCCTTCCTTAGTTTTCTCCTCTGGAACTGGGCCAGTCACCTTGGCCCGTTTTGAGGTACAAATATGACCACACATACAATACATTTGTTTGATTTTTTTTTTATTTATTTTTTTTTGGTTTTTCGAGACAGGGTTTCTCTGTGGCTTTGGAGCCTGTCCTGGAACGAGCTCTTGTAAACCAGGCTGGTCTCGAACTCACAGAGATCCGCCTGCCTCTGCCTCCCAAGTGCTGGGATCATTTGTTTGATTTTAATCTGATTTATAATTTAATTGCTTTTGATACCAGTTTTAAACCCATGACCTTCCTGCTCCTTGGCCTCTCAAGTACGTACCACCACACCCAACTTACAGATAGTACTAAACACTCTTTCAGACATCTGAACACTAGATTATTATTGTCTGTTGTTTGTTTGTTTGTGACAGGGTCTCATTATGTAGCCCTGGATGGCCTGAAATGTGCCGTGTAGACCAGGTGGACCTCCAATTTACAGAGATCTGTCTGGCTCTGCCTCCTGAGTACTGGGAATAAAGGTAGGTACCACCTTTACCTGGCTAGACATTGGTTTTATAAATAAGAAAATCTGTGAGTACCAAAGCCCTTGGAAGCCCTGTTCAAGTCAAATGCACTGTCATTGCCTATACAGTCACCATATATCTCGCTTGATGGTCCCTTCCCCGATGCTTGGGAGACAGCATGAAGCTGGAGATGCTCAGGAGAGGAACCTGCTGGAAGAGACAGCAGCTAGGGAGCACTGAGGGAGCAGGTTTCAACCTTCCAGGGCTGAGACTCAGTGTGTCCCCTCTGCCCAGGGTCACCCAGGCTGCCCCTCCTTCCGACTGCAGTGAGAGGCAGCCTCAATCATTCATCTTAATGTCTCTATTAAGCAGGGTTATGACCAGGACGAGCCAAGAAACAAGGTCTTTTAGTGTAAAAACACGGTTCCTAAGGCTCGGCCCCAAGGGACTCCTCCTTAGCTTTCTGCTTTCACCAGGGCTACTGCTTGTGGGAGGAGACCAGGAGACTAGCGCGGGCAGTATGATTCTGCCCTGAGTTCCCAAACCTTATAAGGCTTATGAGCTTTCATTTTCAGTGAGAAGAGCAGAGGTTCGGCATCTGGGAAGAGCTGTGGGGTCATTGAGGCTGTCCCTGTGTTAGGCTGGTACCCAGACTGGGCATCCCTGAGCTCATCACACCCAGTAATGTGTAGGCAGTTACAACTTTGTCTTCTCATCCATGAGCTCCATGAGGTCTCGTGGAGAGTCTACTCAGAACTGAGGGGGTAAAGAGAGTATCCTCTGGTAAGCCTCACCTTCCAAGTTTAGTGTAGTCAATGCATAAACAGTCCAGACCTGGCTTCTAAGTGAGTTAGCCTGTGCTAACTGATAACCTGTATCCCTATACGATAAGGTCTGTGGGTGGCAGCAGGGCAAGCCCCCTCTCTTAGAGAAAGGGCTGAGGTTCCTGGAGAATCATATTCTAAAAAGGCAACAACTCAGAACACATTAGGAAGGCATGAAAGGGAGTCATGTACACAGGCTTGTCCTTCAGAGGCATGGGAGGAGTGCCAAGATAACTGCCCTTAACAAGTTAACATGTCGGTAGTGTCATCAGTAAATAGACCTTTGACTGATGGTTTGGGAGGATAAGGACGGGGGACACAGGGCCACAGATATTGAAAGTCACTCAACAGTTTGCTGCTCACCTCCACTAATCCCCAGGTCACTTCTATTCCCACTGCTCTGCGGCCTTCTTAGGGGTCCTGGTTTTCCCCTCTATCTCAAGAGTCATCCTAGCTACAGGCAAGGTGGTCCATGCCAGTAGCTCCTAGCACTTGGCAAGGAGTTAGGGTTGGAAGATATGAGTGCCAGGCTAACAGGACCACATAGCAAGACCCTGTCCTCATTATAAAACTTGGGGTGGGCTGGCGTGGAGGAATGCCTAAGCTGTGGAACCAGGGAAAATAGGGTTCACATCCTGGCTATTCCTCTTTTAGTCAAAGTGACCTTAGGCAAATCATTGCTGTTTCCTGGGCCTCAGTTTCCCTGATGTCTTAAGGAATGAATGAAACATGTGTCAATTAAATGCTAAGACTAAGCACACTGGAAGGAGGAGAGTACTGGGGAAGGAAGTTTCTAGGCCAAGGATATATGAGAAGCTCTCGTAAGCTGTGAATGGAGGAGCCTTGACCAAGAGGGTTTCAAAGGGACAGGGTGAGGGATGTGGGAGGAGTCCAGAGCCGCTGAGGGCAGCACAAACTCAGAGTGAGTTAGCACTGGTCCCAGGGGCTGCATGAGCAAGACAGGGTTTTACATAGATATCTAGGGAACAAAAGATACCAGCAAGGAAGTCACTCCATTAATAAATAAGAAGACAGAAAATTAACGATAGTCTGGAAACGGCTGAGCTACTGAACTTTGTTTCTTTAAATCTGTCTTTAACAAGAAAAATAAAGTGAAGAGATCTGGCCAATTAGGGGGTAATGAAGACACTGTAGAAATAATACCTGACAAAAATGCACGGTGGGGTGAGTAGCAGAATGAGCCTCCCGTGGCCTTGACCTCTTTGAGACAGGAGAAGGGTGCCTGTGGAAGGAGCCTTGTAACCCCGGAGAATGGAGGGCCATCTGGTATTGGAAATGGATAGGGACAAAGAAAGTGTAGGGAAAACCCAAATGGTGCCTAACTGCTGTTTTAACATTTTTACATTTGTGTGTGCACATGTGTGTGTGTGTGTGTGTGTGTGTGAGAAAGAGAGAGAGAGAGAGAGAGAGAGAGAGAGAGAGAGAGAGAGAGAGAGAGAGGAGAGACTGACTACTTCTCTCTTTCCACTATAAGAATTAAACATCAAGCTTGGCAGCAGGCTCTTTACCTACTGAGCCGTCTTGCTGCCCCATGGCTGCTGCTTTTCCAAGCCTTCTGTGAACATGAACAGGCAGGGTTTTGATGCCAGCACTGTCTCTGATGAAGGCTGAGTATGAAGGTGAGGAAGAGGAGTATAAAAACGGTAGACTGTGAGCAGAAAAGGTGATGAACCAGGGCCGGCAAGGTGATGGGGAATGGCAAGAAGCGTACTCGGAACTACAGAAAGCTTACGCTTCTCATGGATTTGATGGTGTCCATTCTAGGGATTTATGCTTTTAATCCTAGCACTCAGGCAGAGGCAGGGGATCTCTGAATTTATGGTCAGCCTGGTCTACTTAGTGAGTTCCAGGAAAGCCAGGGCTACTCAGAGAAACCCTGTCTCAAAAAACAAAAAAACAAACAAAATGGAAAAAAAAGAAAAAGAAAGAAAAGAAAAGCACAGGAGAGGAGACAGGGCTGAGAAAGAAGCTAAAAGGGGGGATCTCAGGCCTAGAGAAGGGGAAGATAGGGAAGAAAGAAAATTTCAAGGAGAGACAATTAGGTGATCTTCAGGTAAGGCTTAGAAGTGGAGCAGGAGCAGAGACAGGAGGAAAAGAACCATAGTCTACCATCCTGGTTTAGCCCTGGAGCACTATGGAGGCCCAGAAGATTAAAAAAAAAACCCAGAAGAGTGGCTTTGGGATATCTTGAGCAGGATCTCAAGGGAGTGAGAATACAGGTCCAGTTGAAGCCCAGCCCTGTGCACTTGACCTGCTGGCCAGCGAGGCAGGAACTCTGGACTCTGTTAGCCTTTCTCATTCTTTCCCAGGCCATAGCTGATCGTTATCTCTATCCCCTAGCACTGTCTTTGGGCTAGCCATCTCTGAGGGAAAGCCAAGGCCCGTAGCCCGCCAGGGTCAAAGGGGACTGGCCCAGGAGGCTTATCAGCTCTAGGCACGGTCTCCAAATATGGTTCTAGGATTCAGTCCAAAGTGGTTGAGCCATGCTAACAGTGACAGTGTCTGTGTGGGGGGCCTGGAGGTGCAGGAGAGGGAAAGGGCAGCGGGTGATGAATGGGGTAGCCAGAGCCTTGTTAGAGGGGATCTGGAGAGGGAGGGGGGCTGCTGCAGGGATTAGCCCAGGGTCTGATTTATCATCTTCAGAGCTGATCTGAGTGAGAGGGGTTAAGTAGCAAGTTAATGAAATCTGCAGAAGCCGCTAAATGGGAAAGAGCTGGGAGCAACCGAGAGCGGAGGGAATAGCAGGCAGGAGACAGGAGACAGGAGGACCACTGAAGAAGGAGTGTTCATCCTAAACTCTCACTGAGGCGAAATCCAGTTTGGGCAAGCAGGCTAAGGACTGAGTTCCTGTCTCATGGAGGACATCAATGGTCAAACCTCTCAGCTCCCCTGCTCTAACCTCCACAGATTTTTTTCAGTCACTAGGCTCCTGAACCCCAAGGGCAAGGAGAAAAGGAGACCAGACCCTGGTGCCTCTTCTCTCCAGAGCAGCCAAAGGAGTGACTGCAGCTTCCTGCGATGAGCACACACAAAGGAGGAGCCATCAGTTCTGACAGGGAAGGGCAAGGGAGGGCAACATGACATTAAAGCCAGGCTTGGAAACTAAGAATTTTTGCAGGCAGGAAGGGGGAAGTGTGGACTCTGGATAGAAGTAGCAGCGTGTGCCAAGGCTGGGGAAGGCTCACAGGAAGAGAGGACACAGCTGGCGGGAGACATCTGTTCCAGGGAGACAATGGTTAAGTAGCAACCAGGCAAAAGTCAGAGGTCAGCCAGAGCAGCAGGTACAGGTCCACAAAGTGCTGCAGGCTCAGGCTAGGGAAGGGAGGCCACCATTCCTCACCAGACCTGTTTCACCTCTCTCCAGCATTAGCTTAGGACTCAATGAGAACAAAAGAAAATCATTCCTGCAGGGCGCTGTGTTTGACACTTGGTCTGGCACACAGTGGGTGCTTCCAAGATGCGAATTATTGATCTTTCTGGGGCGAGCTGAAAATCATAAGCCAGTGCTGGAGAAATGATTTCAGGGGTAATGATTCCTGCCTCAAAAGCATGGTAACCTGAGTTCAATTCCCAGGACTCACAGTAGGAGGCGAGAACTGACTCTTAAAAGTTGTCATCTGACCTCTGCAAGGGCATTGTGGCATAGGTACACTAGCACTCACACCTACACAAACTAATAACAATAATACATTTAATTTAATAAATCCTAGGCCATAGCCAACTATGCATGGCTGGAATGGTCATAGATCCAGCCCTAGCGAAGAACCAGCAACTGTCATTTTCCTAAACCAATATGATTTCTAACTATATTCTAAATATGCATCCTCAGACACACAGAGAAGTGCCGATCTCATCCTTCACCTTGCAGCAGACAAAGGCTACTATAGAGGTGCCCAACTTATTAAAAGGCTAAGACTGTGGGGTTCCCAGCCCTAACTGGTACATCTACAATGTGGCATCAATACTAAGACTGGGGAGACATTGAGAAAGAATGGCTGATGATGTGGGATGGCCTTTTGTATGCTTTGAATATGTTTTATTGCCATTGGCTAATAAGGAAGATGCTTTGGCCTATGGCAGGGCAGAATATAGCTAGGTGGGAAATCCAAGCAGAGTTAGGGAAAAAGAAGGTGGAGTTGGGGAGATGCCAGCAGCTGCCTGGGAAGCAAGATCTAAGCCATGAGGCTTGTGGTAAAATATAGACTAATAGAAATGGTTTAATTTAAGATGGAAGAGCTAGTTAATAATAAGCTGGAGCTAATAGGCCAAACAGTTTGTAATTAATATTAAGCCTCAGAGTGGATATTCAGGAACTGGCAGGCAGGAGAGAAACCTCCAGTTATAAGTCAAAAGATTGTAAAAGCCAGAGGACCAAGATACTTGTTGTTAAATAGTATCTTCTAGACCTGACTAAGAAGCCACAGCCATAAAATCTCAACAATACGGTTGCCTAAATAAGACCAGCTTAAGGACAACAGCAGGTGACAGGACAATGCTGATAGGCCTGTCAGTCCAAGATGAAGAGCTACAGGCAGTCAGTAGTTACTGAGCAAGAAAATCATCTCCTTCAGAGACAGTTTACCCAATCCCAAGTGGTCAGCCCTAAGTATGTGTGCCTATTGTGCAGTACTAAATGTGTTCAGTTAGAAGTGTGCATGCGCGCGCGCGCGCGCGCGCACACACACACACACACATACATGCACGCACGCACGCGCACTATGTGTAAGAGTATTAATTATTACAGAAGAGGTCATGAATACGAGAGGGTGTACATGGGAGGAGCTGAATGGGGAGAGGCAAGGGTAGACATGGTGCGAATATGAGTATGAATTCTCCAAACTGTTTTTTAATTAAAAAGAACCCTAAGGCCAAGGATCTGATGACTGCAGCTCCACGTGTAGCCAGGGGATGGCAAGGGGTCAAGTGTGCGGGTGCAACTCGATAAGTCTGCACTTGGGTTCATGAGGCAGGAAGTGATCATGGTCCTGGGACCAGGGATCTCTGAGAAGGAAGACCAGACAATCCACACCTCCGCCCAGACCTCACAGAAGGGGAGGGGGTGCCTGGGGTGGAGGGCAGCTCTAGAAAGCAAGGAAGGAAAGCAGTTTGCATCCGAGAGCCCGACAGCAGCACCTTAGCCTTCCTCTGGGTCTCAGGGCTATTCTGGACAGACGTATGCATTCTCCTCTAGGAAAGGCTACATCTTCTCAGACTCTGAGCAGCAGCTTCCCCCTTCACAGGAGACTCTCCCCTGAGATAGGCTGTAAAGGTGAAGTGGGGAAGACACAGTCTGTGTCAACTAGACATTTAGTGAATTGAGTTGAGGGAGAATTGACTGGAAAAAGCCCCGATCTTCCTTAGCCCAGCACAATATGCCATACCCTAAGTAGTCTCCTCTACTGTCTGGCCTAGACACATCTGTCTCCTCCCTAGTTCAGGGGAAACTGGCATGAAGAAATGGATAGCAGTAAGGCTCTCTGGGCCAGGCAGTCCCAGAATGAAGTCTGTGCTTCCCCGCTTAAGAGGTCCGTGCTCCAGAATGGTGCCTCTCCTCCCTCTGTACTTTCTCCTTCTGATGACAGGTACATTAGCAATTCCTACTTAGTAGCTCAGTGAATTAGGGCAATAGCACATGGGAAAAGGTTAGAGCAGTGTCTGGTACACAGACAGTCACTGCTATTGCAGGTTGCAAGGATTTTAGAAAATTACAACAGAAGCATATCAATTTCCCCAACTCGGCTATGTTCCTTCAAGCCTGTACTTTCCCGGCTCCTACAAGATTTCTTTTAGATCTGTTTACTTTATCTGTATGAGTGTTTGGCTCACATGTATATTTGTGCACCCCATGTGTACCTGGTGCCTGAGGAGGTCAGGAGATGGTGTCACATCCTCTGGGACTGGAGTGTGGGTGCTGAGAACTGGAACCAGAACCTCTGCAAGAACAAGTGCTCTTAACCTCTGAGTCATCTTTCCAGGCCTCTACGTGATTTTTAAAGACAGAGTCATTTATTTATTTATTTATTTATTTATTTATTTATTTATATATTTATATGGGTTGGGGCTTAAAGGGGTCGTGGTGCCCACGTGGAGGTCAGAGGACAACTTCTAGGAGTCTGTATTCTCCTTCTCCCACGTGAGTCCCAGGATTGAACTCTGGTCATCAGGCTTCAAGGCCTTTACCCACTGAGCCATCTCACTAGCCTTTAAGACAGAGTCTTTAAGTTTGTTCTTTAATTAAAAACTAAGTTCTTACCATATGGTGGTTGTACACACCTTTAAGCCCAGCACTCGAGAAGCAGAGGCAGGAAGATCTCTGAGTTTAAGACCAACCTGATCCACAGAGTGAATTCCAAGACAGCCAGGGATACACAGGAAAGCCCTGTCCAAACTAAAAACAAACAAACAAACAAAACTGAGTTCTTTAACTATGTCAGAACATGGCAAGAGTGGGCAGGCCCAGTAAAGCCCATCTTGAGATGGGAGAGATGCAGAAGAGAATAGGCAGGCAGGAGGGGAGGAAGAACCAAGCCACGGGAAGGCATGCCAGGTCCATGTTGGCTGCCACTGTGGCACTAGCGCCTCTTCCCTCCTCACACACAAGTTATTTGGGGGCACCCTTAAGATCTGGAGAGGAGGCAAAAGCCCTGCTTTGCCTCTCAGCTGGGCTGACTCAATGTGGTATAAAGTCAAAGTAGGTACAGGTGCTTCTGTGAAAGACAGCAGCAAGGCAGACATCCTCCCAGCAAGCTGTATGAGCTGAGAATAGACATAGACCAATGAGCGGTGGTCAATGACTGAGCTAACTGGCAAGGGGCCTGAAAGGAGCAAAATTAGAAGGTCACAGACAAGGAGTTCAGGGTAGTGATAGGTGAATGGATCAATGAACATGAGCGCAAAGTATGACGGTCACTGTAAACTATGTTAATGCCCATCAGACAGCAGTCACCCTGGAACAGGAGCTAGATCACCACACAGACAAAATGAGTTATCCAGTTGACACAGCTTTGCAATTGTTGGCAAAACGAATGCATAGGTGAAACAACCCTTGTGGTAGGGATGGGTGGGTGGATGAAGCAAACAAGCTAGTCAGGGGCATATCTGCACAGGTTACATTCATCAGGGTTGATTCTCCTTCTGCAAACTGTTGGGTCTATCAGAAACACAGACCAGTGCGGCACCCCCAGGATGGTGTCATGCTCTTGGAAGGCAAGTAGATTGTTTGGGGCTCTAGCCATTCTGAAGGGAACAGACATATTCTGGTTATGGGGTTGCCTTTTCTTCCTATACCATTAGCTAGTACCGTTGATTGGAGGCACACACAGAAGTTTTGATCCACCATTGTGAAATGTCACATAGTATTCATCATGTCCTGTCAATGGACCTGATCTACAGCAAAGGAGATGCAGGAGTGAGCCCATGACATGGGACTCATTGATCAGATCACACACTCTACCACCAGCAACTGCCAGCCCAATAGAACAATAGATGGCCTGTGGCAGGCACAACTGAATCACTAATGAGGAGGTGATAGTCTATGAGAATGAGGCACCACGTTCTTGGATGAGCTCTTAATTGAAGGCAGTTTTGCCCCCTAGGTTATACTTAGCATTGTCCAGGGAGTGGCAGAGAGGATGGTGTTTTAATCAGGTGTCAAAGAGGCCTTGTTGAGAAGATGACATGTGAGAAAAATCACGGCGAGAGAGCCAAACAACCGGAATATTACAGGAGAGAGCCAGAGCAAGAACACAGATGGAAGGCAGGAGCCAGGGAGTTTCAACCCAGCCCAGAAGGCAGCAAGGATAGTAGGAGCAAGACAGGTAATACACAGACAAGAACTGAAACTGGGGCGGGGATCCAGGAGTGAAGGGTCAGGTGATGGAAGACAATGGGGCAATT
This sequence comes from Microtus ochrogaster, assembly GCF_000317375.1. Taxonomy (NCBI): domain Eukaryota; kingdom Metazoa; phylum Chordata; class Mammalia; order Rodentia; family Cricetidae; genus Microtus; species Microtus ochrogaster. The sequence continues at coordinate 902,041 of NW_004949167.1, read as the reverse complement.
TAGGGCTGTTAGCTATTTTCTTTTTTTTAATCTCTTTTTTGTTTGTTTGTTGTTTTTTTAAAGACAGGATTTCTCTGTGTAGCCCTGGCTGTCCTGGAGCTCACTCTGTAGACCAGGCTGACCTCAAATTCACAGGGATCTGCCTAAGAGTGCTGTGGTTAAAGGTGTGCACCACCATACCCATCTACTAGCTTTGGCTTTGAATGAAATAATATTGTAATTTGGGACTGAAATGTTCCTCATAATGCTAGAATTATTACATGTTTGAACACTTGCTTCTCAGCAGGTAATGGTATTTGGGAAAGTTGTAGAACATTTTGGGGAGGCCTAGATGGAATAAGTGGGTCACTGTGGGGCATAGGCTTTGAGAAGTAGAGCCAGGCTCTGCTGCGGGCCTCATCTTTGTATGTCTTGATCTGCTGAGCTGTAACAAACTATACCCCAAGCTCCGTCCACCATGGACAGAGACAGCCACCATGCCTTACTGGGGTCCTTAAACTGTAGACCCAAAGGAGTCTTGACTTCCTACTTGTTTTTTGTTAAGTATTTTCTTAAAGTGATGAAGAAAGAAATTGATACGGATAATGATTTTTCTCACCTCTTGATGCTCTGGGGTTTCCTCTTGCCCTAGCATACTAAACTAGAATTGCTATAGATCTCTTTGTCCCCCACTTTATTGCTAACACCCTGTAAATACTCTGTGATGGTTTTGACATTAGGAGGTCATTGTGAAGAGAGAGATAGAAATAAGGAAGTCGGGGCTGGAGAGATGGCTCAGTTGTTAAGAGCACTGGCTGGTCTTCCAGAGGTCCTGAGTTCAATTCCCAGCACCCACATGGTGGCTCACAACCATCTGTAATGAGATCTGGCTCCCTCTTCTGGCATGTGGGCATACATGGAGACAGAATGTTGTATACATAATAAATAAACTCTTTAAAAAAAATAAGGAAGTCAAGATATCTGATCAGCCATTCAGTCAGACTTCACACAGACCATAGCAAACTTCTGGAACTGTACATTATCCAAGATACAGCACAATTCTTCTTTTTCCTCCTCTGCCTCCTCCTCTTCCTCCTCTTTTTCCTCTTCTTATTTTTTCCAAGACAGGACTTTTCTGTGTAGTCCTGGGTGTCCTGGAACTCAATCTGCAGACCAGGGAACTAAACCCAGGTCCTCTGCAAAAACAAGAAGTGCTCCGACCCACAAAGCCATTCTCTGTCGTTACCATAGAGTATGGCATCTAACACTTTCAGGAACTCTTGGGTGAACTGTTTAGGGTCAGGTCAGGTGCCCATCCTTGATCCAGTTAGATGTGGCTGGGGTGGTGAAGTCACTTGATACTAAATATAGTTCTCCATACAAAAGAGGGCACTCAGGCTCCTTCTCTTGGCAAGGAACTGTAGTTGTTGCGATTATTCAGGGACTAATAGATCCCTCTTTAGAACAGTTTAGTACAGTGATTGGAAAATGGGAACTATTAGTTAATCAATTGATCTTGTCTAAAGCACAGAGCCTAGCACAGATCAGACACGATGATTATTTTGGGATAGAAAGCCATTGTATTCAGCTACATAGCCCAGAAGGAAGCAGTCTAGACCGGTGGCTGTGCATGCTGATTCCTGCATTTGTCTGCCTGAGTTCAAGTTCCAGCTCTGCTGCCTAGCAACCATATGACCCAAGCAAGCAACTCACCTATGAAACTTAGTCACAGCATCTGTAAAATGAGGCCACAGAGACATCCGATGTCTGAAGAATGACAGGTATGTTAAATGGGACAATAGACATTAAGTGTTTTTCTTCAGCCCTTGGCACAGCAATGCCCCAATAGGTAGCAGTACTGTTACTATTACTCCAAGACTCAAGCTCATGGGTATAAAGCACTCCATACCAAGCATTGTTCTGGAAGACAGAAGTTTGTGTGTCACCTCAACTGAGGGAAGAGTGGTCCTACTGTGCACTGAGTTTCTTAAATACACACTAATTCTGAGACTGCCAGGGTCTGATCAGCTAGCTGGGTCTGCTGTCCAAAGATTGGCTGTCTCTGGGTCAGATCAGGTGCCCATCCCCGATCCAGTTAGCTATGGCTGGGGTGCTCCTACTAGATGACAAGTAGCCTGGAGTTTATGGGTTATCCAGAAATCCAGAAAACTGTGGCTGACTTTAATAAAGAAAAATACTATGAGGAGAATATATTGAAAACCTTTCTGGTTTTCAGACTGGTGATAAACATATTAGTTATTTAGAAAGACTGGATGTTATTTCTCCTATCTCCTAAAAGGAAGGGACATCCAGGCAAAGTGAGAGTGAAACAGACAGAGAGAGAGAGAGAGAGAGAGAGAGAGAGAGAGAGAGAGAGAGAGAGAGAGAAGGGAGGAGGGAAAACATCAGTCACAGTCAAAGATTCAGTGAGATACATACCTCAGTGAGTATCACAGCCAATCAATATATCCTGCATTGTGAAACCTTCTGGTCACCTCATCTAAGCACACAGGAGTCAGGAAAGAGGGTGGAGATGGAGTTAGATGTCCATACATTCTTGTGGATGCAGGCAGGTATAAAGTTGAGGGACTCGTTCAGTGCAGGAGCAAGGCCTAATCGTGCCACCTTGAGCCTCTCTCTGGGACAATGGATTGCTTGTGACTGAGGGCAGGTGGAAGGGGATGCTCTTCATTGGGACCTACTTAAAAAGGCAGACTTCCTAGCAAAGAAGATGATGGAACAGTTTGGAGGAGGAGAGGCTACCTTGGCTTGGAGTGTGTTGAGGAGGCAGGGGGATGATGGGCAGGGAGAAGGAATAGAGAGGACTGAGGGAAGACGGTCTCCTGCTTACAACACAGCCCTCAACAGACAGGGCAAAGAGCAAGGACAGTGCTATGGTATTCTGGGCTGTGGGCAGGAGCCTGGAGAGTTTCACTTGGGGCTTTCTGGGGCAAGATGGCTCAGCCTGAGTCCCTCCCGTCCCTTCCTCCACCCCCAGGGTGCTCTCTGCTGCAAAGCCTTCCACTGTCCTTGGTGATCTCAGAAGATCACTTGGCAGTGCCAGCTCCCTCGTTTGCCTCGCTTGTAGAGACTGAGACACTCTTGTCAAAGGGAATGTGTATATATCTCCAGGAGACTCGTTTTCTCTGGACCACTCATGGGACTGCGAATTTCCTTGGAGGAAATGATAGCTTCGCAGGCACCACCAGGGGGCACCAGGACCTGTAGGCACCAGGGGCCAAGGAAGAAGAAACCTTCCAGCCCGAGGTCTAGGTTGAGGTTCTGGAGTTGATCCCCTGCAGCAGCTCCCTCAGGCAAAGCCTTGGTATGGCGGCAAGAGGGAGAACATACTGCTGGCTAATCTAATGAGAAATGAGGGGACTGGGCCAAAGAGTCCTATTTCTGTCCAGCCCTACACTACCTGCCATAAAATTAAATGATCACAATGAGTACATTAATTACCTGACACGAATGCTTTAACATAACAAAATTATTAGCCGTCCTAGATTTAGTGTTTGTACAGCACTTTATATTTGTAAGGGCACTGCAATAACTTACCCTGCTGAGGGCGCTTTCGGGCCCCGAATGACGTCCAGAAGGGGTTCTTCTGGCCAGCCAGCTGTCTGGCCCCAGCCACAGCTGGCTCCCCCAACCCCCACCCCTTCTTGTGCACACTGAATGCTTTTCTTCCACTCCAGCTGCTGCCTGCCATCCCGTCATGGAAGACCTTCATCTGCTCACGAATCCCTTTTCTCCCAGAGAGCCACAGACCCAAGTTATCTACCAGGTCTTGAATCAGAACACAAAGACTCAAGGACACAGCCCTGCATAGGGGTTGGGGCTGAGCTTGGGGCCCATCAAGTCCCTCTCTGTTCCTGCCATCTGTGGCTCCAGGCATGCATGTATGCTAGGCAGTACCATTAGAGCAAGTCCTAAGTCTGGGATCCAGGGCTGCTCAGGAACAGACCATGTTCTGCACAGTGTGTTCTGCTCCCACAGCAAAGCAAAGCCCGGGCCCTTGACGAGCATGGCATTGAAGTCTCGCCACTGTGCAGATCCCATTCCAGACTGGATGGGGTAGCCTAGGAGGCCTCACTAGTAAAACATGTTGCAGTTGGCTTGGATGTGAAATCTGCTTCCCGGGCAGAGAGATCAAAAGCTCAAGTTGATGGATGTCTGTGTACCCGGCTCTCCTTGCTTTCATCTTCCTCCCAGAAAGAGGGGTAAACATTCAGCTAGGGAGCACTGCAGGTGTTCCCTGGAGGAGTGTGAAGAAATATCATTGAAAGCAGACAGGACCACCAATGAAGGTGTCCATGGGGATCCCAAGGGCTTTGAGGAGGATCAAAATGAAGGACACTTGAAGCAGCAGTCCAGAGTTTCTGTGTGAGAAGGTCTTTAGGGGAGAAGCAATTTAGCTGAAAGGCAGCTGGAGAGAAGGCAGCATTTGGATAGCCTGTAGGACACAGATCAATATGGCTCTCTCATGTGCTCAGAGACGCGTTGTGCAGCATCTGAGGAGGCATCAGTTGTCTGTGGGAAGCTGATCGCCACACCTAGTGTGGTGGTGAGGAGCTCTGAAGGAGGTCTGCCTGGGTTCAAATGCCAGTTCACCATCACAGGTGCCTCAGGCTGACTTTAGACAAAGCTGACTGTTTCACGACGCAGCTTCTCCATTTATATGTAAGATGTGATAATGACAGTATCTCCTGCTCCAGCTTGCTGTATTAAATGACTTGTCAGGATCTAGGGGTAGGGGTTACTTTTTTGGGCTCATTTCGGACATTTGGGGGTAAATTCCTAAGGTCTTCAAAAGGAAGAAGGTAGAGAGATAAACCAAGCTTTATTTAGACTAAGAGTGGTGTATTTAGTTTGATGTTGAGATTTCTGATCAAGTTCAAATAATTCTATCTCAGAAGGGGTTGTGGAAGGGAAAGGTTGACTTCCAGATCATCAAAGACCCTGAGTCTTGGCTAGATGTAGTGTTACACTCCTGGGAGGAAGAGGAGGCCGGAGAATTAGGAGTTCAAAGCAATCAGCTACATTGTGAGTTCTGGGCCAGCATGAGTATGTAACGCCCTATCTCAAGACAGACAGCAGAAAGACCTTCAGTCCTTTGGCAGGCAGGGACATAGAGATGTGGCTGCCTAACATGTTCATTGTTAAAAACAGATGGTATATCAACTAGTGGCAGGGGCATTTTTTTTTTTTTTTTTTTTTTTTTGCTTTTCCAAGCAGAGTCTGGGACACCCGTGAAAGGTGTCAGTCACCTGCAGAAGAGGTGGGAAGGGCAAGTCATTGGTATGGTGGGAGGGTGACATTGCACCCTGCACCTACTTGGGCATAAGGCTTCAGCAACATTCCTTGGAGTCAAGACACTAACTACCCCATAGTTAAATCGTCTGACCCCTGGGATGGTGGGACCTGCCTCCTCCCACCTTCCTGCCTGTCGTCTCTTAGACGCTCCCTGCAGTGGCCACATTGGTGAAAAAGACACAACCAGGCACTTGGTCCTGACCCTGACGGGCAATGGTGTGGTCACGTATCAGGCATGGGAGGGAAACTAGCCTCTAATTGGGTCTGGGTAAGCCCTAGGGCCACAGGCTCCCACTTCAGTGACATGGGGTCTCTTCTGAAAGTCTCTTCCATGAACGAGTCCACTAGAGATTCCATCTCTTCTTGTGGTTGCCAACAGAAAATTATGATAAGCAGGATTGAGTGTTAGGGACTTAAAACAGAAAGACCATGCCATGCTACCACACTCAGAGTAGGTTTGTCTACTGTGCCAGTGGACAGAAAGACCCAGAGAACACGTGTCTTAGTTTACTTTCCATTGCTGTAAAAAACACCACGGGGGAATAAAATCTTGAAGAGAAGAGGGTTTATTTGACTTCTAAGTCCTGATCACGGTCCATCCAAGGGAAACCAAGGCAGGAACTCAGGCAGGGCAGGAACCTGGAGGCAGGACCTGATGCAAAGGCCATGGAGGAGTGCTGCTTATTGGCTTGTTCCCCATGGCTTGCTCAGCCAGCTTTCTTTTACCACCCAGGAACACCTGCCTAGAGGTGGCACCATCCATAATGGGCTGAGCCCTCCCCAGGTCCAGGTCCATCATTAATCAAGAATATTCCCTACAGACTTGTCTATATTACTGATGGAGGATATGTGTGTGTATAATGTTTATAATAATAAAACATATATGTGTTACTATGTGCATTGATGTTTTGTCATAGGTGTCAGTCCCTGAAACTGAAGTTACAGACAGGTGTGAGCTGCCATGTGGGTGCTAGGAATTGAACCCAGGTCCTCTGGAAGAGCAGTCAGTGCTCTTAACTCCTGAACCATCTCTCCAGCCCCTGGAGGCATTTTCTTAATTGAGATCCCTCTTCCCAGATAACTCTCTAGTTTGTGTCAATTTGTAAAACAAACCAACACCACCAACAACACAATGCAACCAGGACCATCTGTCCATGCAGGGATGCACACACGTCTTCCTCAGCACAGCATCCTTAGGGAGACTCTGAAGTGAGAAGGGAGCACCATCTTGAAGACTGCTGACCATGTATCTGAAGCAATCGTGTAGGCTAGGTGCTCTTCAATGATGATTCTTTAGGTAAGAAAAAAAAATCCTAGCTAGAACCGAACTACAATGTATGTGCATTCCTAATGTAACAAAGAAGAGGAAGAAGAGGAAGAAGAAGAAACTGGATCTTGCCGATTAATACGCATGTCGAGGCAAGTACCTTCCTTAGGAAGTTATTCAGCTGCCTGTCAGGGTAGAGATAACGCACTCTGAGTGGAGATGAGGATGCAGAGAAATGCAGGTTTGCCCAATCAAGTCTGTTTATCTGTTAAAACAAACAGGTCACAGCAGATGAACAGAAGACACATGTGCCACAAGGTGCATGGAAGAAACTTAGAAGAGGAGTCGCCTGGTTGAGGCTAGGTCCTCTCTTCAGAGCAAAAAGTAAAGGCAGAGGCTGTAGGCAGTTTCAAGGGGAAGAGCAGGTGAGAGAAAGGGCCCAGAAAACAGATAATGGGCTGGGCAGTGGTGCTGCACACTTTTAATCCTGGCACTCGGGCAGCAGAGGCAGGCGGATCTCTGTGAGTTCAAGGCCACCCTAGCCTACAAGAGCTAGTTCCAGGACAGGCTCCAAAGCCACGAGAAACCCTGTCTCAGAAAAAAAAAAAAAAAGAAAGAAAAAGAAAACAGATGACAGTCTTGGATAAAGCTCCTTCGGGCTTTCACATCCAGGTTCTTCTCCTGTGATATAAGTCATGGCGCTCCTTGGTTCATGACATTTCAGCAGACAACTGAAAGCCACCGTGCTCCTGGTAGTACATCTAGTCCTTAGGAAGGTAAGAGACTTCTGGGAGAGCCTCTTCCTGCTGGCCCTCAACAGCTCTCAACCAGAGGAACAAGGGGGCATTTTTTGGAGAATTTTTCTTTCTAAGCTTCCAAGGGCCTCCACAACATAAGGGCTGATGACGCCGCTGTTTCACCTGCGCCCAGCAGAGTGCTTTGCAGGTGACGTCAACCAAGTGCAGCCAAACTTCTCCCTAGAACAGCCATGACTGATAAAGACCCCTGCAAGAAACGTGAGTTGTGACAGAAACAAAATGAGCAAAAACACAAATGTAAGCAAAAATAATCATCTCAACTCCCAGTAGCTCCTAGGTAAATAAGCAGAGGGAAGGAAGGAAGGAAGGAAGGAAGGAAGGAAGGAAGGAAGGAAGGAAGGAAGGAAGGAAGGAAGGAAAAAAAAGAAAGAATTGGCTGAATAGACTTCTCTTCCTGTCGTGCCCACTACTGCTCGTAGAGTACTGAAGAAACCTATTTGCTGTCTTTAAAAAGCAGGGGAGGAGGGAGCGGCACAAGCCTTTAATTCTCACACTTGAGAGGCAGAGACAGGCAGACCTCTGTGAGTTTGAAACCGGCCTGGTTTATATTAGCGTATCGAGTTTTAGGTCAGCCAGTCAGTCAAGGCTATATAGTAAGACCCAGTCACAAAAAGAAACTAATAAATAAATTAAAAAGTATGGATTTAGACATATTATAATGACTCTTCCTGTGAATATATTGTACTTTAAGTTATTAACTGATTGTGATATTTTATAAATAAATCTGCATATATAGGAAACAATGTATATTATTTTAACTGATGGGTAGGCGTGCTCAAGAAATTCAAAGACCACTATTGTACTTACTCTTGGCTCAAATTTTATCACGATAAAAGTGAAAATAATTACTTTTCAGAAAAATAATATGATGAATCTTATTTCCTTCTAATTTTTCTTTGGAGACAAGGTCTCATAAAGCCCAGGCTGGCCTCGAATTCAATATGAAGCTGAGGGTAGCTTTGAATTCCTGGCCATCCTGCCTCTGTTTCCTGAGTCCTGAGATTCCAGGCACGGACTGCTGTGCCTGGATCACATCTCAGAGTTTGTGCTATGCTTTTTAATGTCTGAGGTCATTTTCTGTCTCTGAAAAGTCGCTGAGCCTCTTTGCTTACCTGTAGGTCAGTCCCAAGTCATTGCCAGGATTCTCGGCAAGCGGTTGTACCAGTATCAAGGAAAACACTACTAAGCCAAGCTAAGAGCATTGATAAATTAGCAAGATAAGCACTATTTTGGCCTCCGAACTTTAAATCCCTGAAAACACCAAGTCACTTGAAAAGTCTTATGCTGTTTGTAGCAAGCCACTTAGCACTCATCCAAACAAGCCCACCAGAGGTTAGGCTGCACCCTGAGGACGGAGAGAATCTGCTGCAAGTCTAGATTTTAGAGTTGGCCTTGTCGAGATGACTGTGGCCACTTCCTGCCTGGTCTACACTGTCTCTGGGCTGCAGCTCTCACCATCACGTGACTGGCGAGCCCATCCTCCTCATTCCAGCCCTAAAAGCCTTCAGTAACTCTGCCGTACCATCAGTTTTTCATCTGTCACACACCGCCAGGCAATATTCGACCCCTCCCCAGTCTGTCCTGCTTTCTAAGAGGAAACTACTATAGTTATTGTGCATAACTCACCCATCTAGAAGTCCTTGGGAGAATTGAACTTAATCAACAGGTGACGAAAGGGGCTCCACGTCTCCCAGACCCCCGGGAACTGCTCTCTGACTCCAGGCAATGACACCTCTAAGGATCAGACTTCAATATGATCTATAGTACAGCTTGGAATAGGGAAAGGCGAAGAGATAACCGCTAGCTGGCTGTGTCCTGTACAAGGGAGAAAAGCGCTAGAAGGAAGGAATTTGATGACTTCAGCCATGAGTCTTCAGGCCACCTAGTTCTTATGACTGCGAGGCCCTGGCCCGTGTAGGTTACACGTATCTAGTTTAGAGGCCCTGGCCCGGGTAGGTTACACATACCTAGTTTAGAGGCCCTGTCCCATGTAGGTTACACGTATCTAGTTTAGACGCCAGCATCCTTCTCATTTTGGATATGGATAAAACATCCTTTTCTTTTTATTACTAATTCTGTAAATCCTATGTGGCTATCAGTTCATTAATCTTTTATTATTATTTTTATTTTTTAATATGAATTTATTTTATTAATTTATGTGTAGGAGTGTTTGTTATTTTACATGTAGTAGTTGCCTGCATGTGTTTATATGTACCACTTCCATGCCTGGTGTCTATGAAGGCCAGATCTCCTGGAATTGGAGTTACAGATGGTTGTGAGCTGTCAAGTAGTGCTGGGAATCAAAGCTTGGTCCTCTCCAAGAGCAGCAAGAGCTTTTAACCATTGAGCCAACTCTCCAACCCCTGTGCATTTTGCTGATTTTATTTTACAGGTATTTATAGACTGAGGATGTCTTTGATAAGGTCTCAAACATTCTGGTTAAAAAAAAGTGTATCTCTCCTGTGATTTGTACCTAGAAAGGCAATGAAAAGATGAAATTGTGAGCTAAGAGAAAACATAGGAGAGTATAGGTTTTTATTTGTTTGGTTTTGTTTTTCTTTTTATGAAGAACAGGGTCTTGTATATTTCACAACAAATGAGGTAATGCATAGATTAAGTCCTAGTGATAACAGGAGGCGTCCGTGACAGGAGTGTGCTTCAGAACACCCAGTTACGTCAAAGCTAGGAAGCAGACAAAGAGACTGCATCTTAAAGTGCTGTCTGAGGGAAAGCTCAGTGAACGAGGACCGCCTACTAGGTCAGGAGAGTATGTTTTAAATCTTGTGGTTGAAAAAGTTTTTTTTTAAAACAGGGTTTCTTTGTGTACCTCTGGCTGTACTAGAATTTGCTCTGTAGACCAGTCTAGCCTCAAACTCACAGAGATCCTCCTGCCTCTGCCTCCCAAGTGCTGGAATTAAAGGTCTGTGCAACTACTACCTGCTGAAATTCTCCTTTTATTGTAAGATCTAAAATCTAAAATTTACCAAAACAATTTTGAAATTAAATTATAGAGTTAAAAAATGCAATAAACAAAATTTAAAGCCATGATAGAATGGAGTGGTATATTTGCAATGTCTGTAATGAGTAAAGGATTAATAGTTGCACATACCAAAAGAGTCCACCAGTGAGTAAGGCAATAATAACCCCCTACTCGATCAAAACATGGGAATTATAAAAGTCACAGAAATATGTCCAATATTAACATTTCCAATAAACATTTGAAAATTCACCCACGTTCACTTTTAACTAAGAAAATGAAGCTAAAATAGCAGCAATATACACTTTCTATAAGACTAAGACAGCTTTAATAAGATACATGAATGAGTGTCCAAGTGTGGGCTGTTATTACTCAGTGTCATAGAAGCTGGGCGTGGCTGCACTTGCCTGTAACCTCAGCACTCATGGAGCTGAAGCAGAAGAACCAGGAATTCAAAGCCAGCCTAAGACACTGGAGTTCAAGACTAACCTGGGACCTGGGCTACCTTACAAGCCCTCACCCCAACAAATGAACAACACCCCACACTGCACCACACGTACACGGCTACCACAGGAACAAAGCGCCGTTAGTTGGGTGGCTTGCAAATGACAAGAAATTGGAGGCAGGTGGATCTCTGTGAGTTCGAGGCCAGCCTGGTCTACAAGAGCTAGTGCCAGGACAGGCTCCAAAGCTACAGGGAAACCCTGTCTCGAAGAACCAAACCAAACCAAACCAAACCAAAAAACAACAACAACGAAAAAAACAAAAACAAAATAAAAACAAAAAACAAAAACACAAAACAAAACAAAAAAAAAAAACGACAAGAAATTGTGTGGAGTTGGTTGGGTTTTGGTGACGGTCTATAGAGAACAGAACCGCAGCCACCTATGCTGTAGACAGTTGGCTTCTAGCTCTGTCCTCACCTGGTGGCAAGCTAAGGTCTTTTATATAAGCGGCTTAATTACCTCCCAAAGGTAATTGTACCTCCTAATGCTAACTAATTGGGAGTTAGATTTCAGTAGGTGATAGATGGGGGAGGAAGAACCAGTTTCACAAGCATCCAGTGTTAGCTGCAAAACTTTAGTGCAACTGATCAGGAAAGTCCACCAGCTAAGCTTCCTTTGGAAAACATTTGCAAGCACGTCCAATTGTGTCCCCTGCTATCGGACTTGAAGGAGAACTGGGCCGAGAACACGATTCATGGGTTTCATTCTCTTCCCCTCAGAACCGTGAAGTCACTGTACCATTGAGTTTCCGATGCCCACTTAGTTCCTCGGCCCCAGAATCTTTGTTCATCTCTTAGCTGGTCTGATTCCATCTAAAGTTCTCTCTCCCAGTGTAGTGATAGTACTTTTGATTTGATTTTCTAAACTCTTACATGTTTAGGAATGTCTTCTTTGGCTTGTATGTGGAGTTGACATCTTAATCAGATATAGTATTCTTTTCTTGCTTCTTTTTTGTTTCTGCCTTTTTTTTTTTTTGATTTTTCGAGACAGGGTTTCTCTGTGGCTTTGGAGCCTGTCCTGGAACTAGCTCTGTAGACCAGGCTGGTCTCGAACTCACAGAGATCCGCCTGCCTCTGCCTCCCGAGTGCTGGGATTAAAGGTGTGAGCCACCATCGCCCAGCCTTGTTTCTGTTTTTTTTGAGACAGGTTTTCTCTGTATAATCCTGGCTCTCCTAGAACTCACTCTGTAGACCAGGAGGGCTGACACTCGGAGATCCACCTGCCTCTGCCTCCTGAGTGCTGAGATTATAGGTGTGCACCACCACTACCTCGCATAGGTAGAGTATTCTTGACTTTGTACCATCAAAGACTGTTCTGTTTAATCCTAGATTGACAATCTTGGTAAGCAAGCGCACACTCCCCTTTAGCGTACATGTTGGGGCTACTGGCACACACTCCCCCTTGGAGTTACTGGCACTCACTCCCCCTTAGCATACATGCTGGGGCTACTGACAGATACTCCCCCTTAGCATACATGTTGGGGATACTGGCACACACTCCCCCTTAGCGTACATGTTGGGGCTACTGGCACGTAAAAGACTTCCTAGTCTGCTTCCAAGCTGTAGCTTTCATGGGGAGACACTGCCTCCCATCAGAGAGGCTTTTGAGGTCTTACCAAAGACACTCCTGCTTATACAGCATCTCGAAGGAAGTCTCCTCTAAGGGGATATTTGTATCTTCAGAGCATTTGCCGTCACTTCAAGGTATTTTTTTTTCCTCTTAGAACGTAACCTGTAAGAGAAGGGACTGCGTCTTGGTCTCTTTAATTTTTCTTTCTCCCTAGCATCAGTACCAGGGTTGTGGTACTGGAGATGGTCCACTTTTAGGATTGTCTGCTGCTCTTGCAGAGGGCCTGAGTTTGGTTCCCAGAATCTACACGAGGTGTCTCACAACCATATGTAACTCCAGCTCCAGGGCTATCCAACATGTCCATGTTTGAGTACCTATACTTTTGTGCACATAGCAGCACAGACATAATTAAAAATATTAAAATTTAATTTTTTAAAGAAAACATCAGATCACTTTTAAAAACCACCAGGGTTTCTTGGTACATTCTATTTTTTATTTATTCATATTTTTGAGACAGAGTCTCATGTAATTCATGAGACCCTACAAACTATATGGATGACCTTGAATTCTTAATTCTCCTGCCTCCACCTCTAAAGTTCTGGGTTACAGGCGCGAGCTCTGTTTTGGTAAGTATTTATTTCTAATCTTATTATAAATTATGCAGTGAACATTCTTGGGACATGTCTATCTTGAATTATTTAAATCTTCAAATGTCTGGGAGTGAGATTACTATTTTAAAAGGAACGCATATTTTATATTGTGCTAACCCATTGCCAAACTATTTCCAAATTTATATTATTATCTAAAGCATCCCATTTCCTTACTTATGAGCAGAATCACTGTTCCTAATTTTACCAACATATAAATACCTCATTTTTGTTTCTATTTTCCTTCTATGGTTTATGATTATTCTATGATCATTGTAGTTCATATTTTGTAAGTTGTCTGTGTGTGCAATTTGAACTTCCCATAGTGTTTATTGGTGGTTTCTCTTTTGGTTTTTAGCATTTCTCAGTTAAACATTAAAAAGATTTCTGTTTGTTGTTCTTTGGTATAATTTATGCCCCTTATAGTGTACAAGATGCTTACATCTGTTTGCACCTAGGATTTGATATCTTCTGGCTTTGGGAATATGTCTTGAAAGCTTTACTTCACCTCCAAGATTATATAGAATTTCCATGTATTTTCTTCTAGAGTTTTTGTGGTTTTCTTTTTTCCCTTTGAGTCTAAGGAATAAGTTAATGATAAGTCTTCCTTTCCTTTCTTCCTTCCTTCCTTCCTTCCTTCCTTCCTTCCTTCCTTCCTTCCTTCCTTCTTTTCTTTCTTCCTTTGATGACTGACCAGTTAATCCAAACTCATTCACTGAATTGGTCAATGTATTTCCACTGCTTACATTTAGCGACTATTTGTGTGCCTGGGACTTTCTAAATCCTTTATATACTTAATCTGATTTGGTCCTTACATCAAGTGGTGAAAAAAAATCAGATTTGCATTTTAACATACAGCAGGGGTGGGGGAGAAAAAGAGAAAAGGAAAGAGACTATCTCCCATGGGGAAAGTAGATTGGCAGGGTATATTAAATTCCCCAGAGAAATAGGACCAATAGAATATATGTATATGCATAAGGGGGAATTTATTATGGGAATTGATTTACATGATTATAGAGGTTGAGAAGTTCCCTCTTTTACCCTCTGTCAGCTGAAAAACAAGGATACCTCCTGGTGTTTTTATCTGAGAACTGGAAGGCCAATGCTCTGTGTTCTCAAATGCTACATGTGAGGACCTGAATTCTGATGTCTGAAGGCAGAGAAGATAGATCTCACATCAAGGAAAGGGACAGAAAATTCACACTTCTTTCACCTTTTTGTTCCATCCCAACTGTCTGTGGATTGTCTGGTGTGTTAGCCAGCTTTCCATTACTGTAACAGATATCTGAGATAAAGATGAGGAAGAGAAGTTTATTTTGGCTTGTGATTTTTTTTTTAACTCTCAATACATTGTTGATGCCTGTGGTTTGGGGGCCAGCATCCAAAAATGCATCCTGGTGAGAGAGCATGAAAGGCAACGCTGATCACCTTATGGCAGTGGAAACAAGAGAAAGTCTGGGCTGAGATCTCAGTATCCCCCCATTAACAATCTCCCAAACTTCTTCCTGTGAGTTGCCCTAAGAGTTCTACAACCTTCAATGGCACCAAGCTAAGGATTCAACCTTTAACAAATGAACCAAAGCTGTTGGGCACACTCAAGTCTATGTAAAACTATAGCAATCTGCTTATTCTAATGTTAGTCTTGTCCAGAAACATCCTCACAAACCTTTCCAGAGATGACAGTTTATCAGCTATCTGAGCATCCTTTAAGTTGGTCAGACTGATATACAAAATTATCTATCACTGTTGTGGGAGAATGATCTGTATTCTGTCAATTATATTTTAAATAAACGCTGATTGGCTAGTAGCCAGGCAGGAAGTATAGGCGGGACAACCAGACAGGAAGTAGAGGCAAGTCAATGAGAACAGGAGAATTCTTGGAAGAAGGAAGCCGTTCCTCTGGAGTCCTGACCTGACCACAGAAGAAGCAAGATGTGACTGCCCCAATGAAAAAGGTACTGAGCCATGTGGCTAACATACAAGAATAATGGGCTAATATAAGTTATAAGAGTTATTAATAAGAAGCCTGAGCTAATGGGCCAATCAGTTTATAGTTAATGTAGACCTCTGTGTGATTTCTTTGGGACTTAACAATTGCGGGAACTGGGCAGGACAGAAACCTCAGACAACATATCACAGTAGAAGAATGACTTAAGAAGACTATCTATCTATCTATCTATCTATCTATCTATCTATCTATCTATCTATCTATCTATCTATCTACTTATCTATCTTTGTCAGGTAGTTTAGGCTAGGCTTGAACTTGCTCTGTAGCCAAAAATGACCTTTAACTCCCAAGTCTCCTGCCCCAGAATTACATGACTGTGCCCCTATCCCCAGCTGAAATCAGTTATTTAAATGATCCAGGCAAATGACTCTTTAAAACACTATATTCTGGGGCTGTAGAAATGGCTCAGCAGTTAAGAACATTTACTGCTCTTCAGGACCTGCGTTCAGTTCCCAGCACCCAGATGGTGGCTCACAACCTTCTGTAACTCCAGTTCCAGGGGATCAGCGCCATCTTCTAGCCTCCCCCAGTACTAGTCACAGACTCACAGACCTGATGTACATACACAGGCAAACACTCTTAAGCCTAAAAAAAAAAAATCCTTTAAAAAGAGAAAGAGGCACTATGTTTTAGAACGGCGATTCTCAACTTGTGCGTGGAGACAACTTTGGGGGTGGAAAGACCCTTTCACAGGGGCCAAATGTCACTATCCTAAATATCAGATATTTACATTGTAATTCATAGCAGTAGCAAAATTACAGTAGCAACAAAAAGAATTTTATGGCTGGGGCCAACACAGCATGAGGAACTGTATTAAAGGAAGGTTGGGAACAATAGAGTACATGGTTCACGGTAACTATTGGGTAGAATAAAAACTCTTCATCAGAGGGAGTAGAGAGCTGAAAGAGAGTAACTAGTAATGAGCTGGACTAGGGTGGTGGCAGTAGCGATAGAGAAAGTACAAAATATTGAAAAATAGTTTGGGGAGAAAACTAGTAAGTCTTGGTGATTATTTAAATATGAGAGAAGTCCGTATGGTGCTGCACACATATAATCCCAACACTTAGGAGGTGGAGGCAGGAGGACTACGATGAGTTTGAGCCAAGCCTGGGCTACATAGTGAATTCTAGACTAATCACGTATGCATAGCATATACATATTTTTATACTTTCCAATCCACCAGCTGCAGTGGAACAGCCACCAAGATGCAGATTTTCATAAAGACCCTTACAGGGAGACATCACACTCAGGACTGAACCCTCAGACACTGTGGAAACCGTCAAGGCTACCATCCAGAATCGGAAAGGCATCCCTGCTGAGCAGCAAAGGCTCTTTGCTGGTAAGCCGCTGGGTGATGCTGTACTCTGACTACAGCATTCAAAAGGAACCCCCCTATATACCCCTTCATCCTGTGTTAAGACTTCATGGCGGTGCTGAGGAGAGGGCGAAGTCTTACGGCATTTCCAGGAAGAATGGGCAGGAAAGGAAGGTTAAGTTGGCTGGGCTGAAATACCATAAGGTGGATGACGATGGCACCATAAGTTGCCTGCACCAAGAGTGCCCTTCTGATGAACGTGGACAGGAGGTGCCATGCGCAGCCACTCTAACAGACATGACTGTAGTAGGTGTCGTCTGACTTACTGCTTCAACAAACCAGAAGACAAGGAGTTGTGTGTGTGAGTTAATAAAAAGACAGGAACTAATAAAATGATAAAATAAAATAAGCAAATAAATCAACAAGACGGTATTTATGGATAAATACATAAAATATATTCAATACTGAAAGGGTAAGTTTTAATGTGGCACTTCACAGCCTCTGTTTCAGATGCCAAATCTAACTGTATGCACATTCATTAAGTTGTATAAATTTGGGGTCTGGTTAATTTTGGTGTGTGATGTTTTGATTTATGTGTGAGTTTTTTTTATAACACAGCTTATAAAATAAAAATCAA
>NW_004949167.1:874266-884628 GCF_000317375.1 Microtus ochrogaster | reverse complement strand
AGAGAAAGACAGAAAAAGAAGAGAGGGACATTTCCAAAATAGCTTAGATTTGGGAAAGACATGGTTTTAATGGGTGTTGTCAACTTTACTTCTGAACACACTGAATTAACTGTCACTTGGAGAGAACCATTGAAGAGGCCAGGGAGTAGTTAGAGCCGCCTAGAACTCCAACAGGTGTGCTTAGGAGGCTTACACGCATGCTTATTGGAGCTGAAGTTACAGAAAGAGTTGCACCACACAAGGAGAGGCTGTTTAATAAACAGGGAAGAGCTCTTCGAGCAGATCCCTAGGAGACTTCCTTGTTCAAAGGCTTAATGGAAGAGGAAGAGAAGAGGTCACCAAAAAGCCAGTGAAAGGGCTTAGTGCGCAGACCAAGAAAGACTTAATGGAGTGATGGCCTGGGATCGTTACGCTAGTAAGCAGGGAAATGAGACACAAATTGTAAGAAGAAAGTAAAGGGGCCAAAGAACTGGCGTTCAGGTGAAATGGAAAAACAAGGGCAGGGAAACAAGCTTGCTAGGGAGGCTGGAGGGTAGACAACTGTGGTCAGAAGGTTGGAATCCTGTTTGGAGAAGCAGAAAAAGTAGAGTAGCTTTGGGTCCTGACAAGACCTTGTCGATCCTGGAAGTGACTGTGGGGACAGGTGATTGACTGTCACTGTGGGAAGGTGATGGGAACAAGGTCTTCAGGCTGACTCTGAAGTCGCTTCTGAGAATGGCAGTAATTACAGCATAAGAGAAGACAGAAGCCAAATGGCACTATCTCCTGAGAGCAATAGGAAGTAACGGGCAAACAGTTAGAGCCTGGTGCTCAACCAAGGAAAGGGGCCGGGGGAGTTACAAGAGGGTAGAGGGCCAGCGGATTCTAAGTAATACTGGGGTGTCACCTCAAATCCTCACTCCACAGAGGTATAAGGACAGGAGCCCGCTAAGGGACAGTGGTGCAAATACAGACAGGTATACTGTAGATAAGTCCAGAAGTTCAAGGAACATTCAACGATCTCTTTGAAGACATGGGGAAGGATAGGCTCCAAAGAGTAGATGGAGACTTTGGGCTGAGAGAGAGAAGGGGAACTGGTTTGGGCTTCAGGAAATACTTAGAAATGTTAGGAAGGCCAGCTCTGCAGAAGACAAGCGTGGAAAGAGGACGTGCTTGTGCGATAACAGACACCAGACTTGCCTGATTTAGTTCACACTGAGCCTGAAAGACAAGTGGACACAGCGCTTAAGAAAGACATCTGCACTCTGGAAGTCTTGCAAACATTTCTTCCCACGTGGAGTATGATCAGCTGTAGATGATCGAGACAGTCGGGGGCAGCAGGTGGCTTGAAGTTCAAGGATCTTCAAGGAGAGAGGTGAACGGCGGTCTGCAGCAGAGCAGGCTAGGATCAGGATCCACTGGTGTGCAATCAACCCGGAGTGGTAAATCTTGATGTTTGTAGCACAGAGTGGGTTGTATGTGGAAGGGGGAATTTAAGTGGCTCGGGAAGTTCCTCTGCTAATCCACCTGGCCCAAGGGGCAAGCTCTACCGCTTCGTGGCTTTCAAGAAACAAAGCAACCAAGGAAGATGGTGCCTGGGGATAGGCATGAAGCCCGAAGCTGTTTTCTAAGCTACACCACACACACACACACACACACACACACACACACACACACACGCTGGCCTAGGAATCTTGAGCCCATATCGTCAGCCACAGAAATCATTCAGAATTTCTTGTTTCCATTGTATAACCATTTTGACTTGTTCCAAGTATAGAAATACTACCTATCATTTTCAAAATACTTTACTAGGTTAAAAATTTAAACCATTTGGCCACTTCCTCCGATTTTATTTTTATTTTTTTAGCACATTATGTATTTGTTTAATTATTATGTCAGCTAGTTAAACAGCGGCCCACACATCGTAACGAAGCTGAAAGCTGTTATGTAAGAAGGCAAAGTATAAAGCGTAGTCAATCTGTGCTTCCTGTGAATGCCTTGTAGAATCAATAGGAAAGGCATTAAACAGCCTGGGCTAGCACCGCGGCAGCCTTCCTCCGCCACAGCTGCCCCTTGGAACTTCTTGCTCCACTGAGTTTCTGAGAACCTTTTCATGTCAAACATTCGCTTGGTACTGTTTATGGATATATTCCATTATTTTTTTTTCTTTTTCACTGTGAAGGCTATTTTTTAACCTAAACATGATCTATTGTAAGGTATCTATTTTCCCACATTTTAGTAGCTCTAAAATTGAGACGCTTTCTATAACCTGAATTGCCTTTGAATGGGGAAAATACCTTATTATATGCCCTTACACAGCCTAGTTTAATCCTGATGGAATAAACTATGAACATGTGGGTTTTTTTTATTGTTTGGCTAATATGCAAATTAATAAGAGGCCTTATAGTTATACCTTAAATGAGTTTTTGTTTTAAATTATGTTTATTGTGTGTGTGGTAGTTTGAATGTACTTGCGGCACTACTAGGAGGTGTGGCTTTGTTAGAGTGGGTATGGCCTTGTTAGAGGAAGTGTGTCACTGTGGGGGGTGGGTTTTAAGGTTTCCTGTGCTCAGGATACTGCTCAGTGTCTCAGTAGACTTCCTGTTGCCTGCATGACATAGGCCTCTTAGCTACTACTGCAGCACCATGTCTGCCTGCATGATGCCAGGCTCTCGGCCATGAATATAACGAACTGAACCTCTGAAACTGCAAGCCACCACCTCAATTAAATGTTTTCCTTTATAAGAGTTGCTATGGTCATGGTGTCTCTTCACAACAAGGCCACGCCTACTCCAACAAGGCCATACCTCCTAATAGTGTCACTATAGGCCAAGCATTCAAAAACGTTAGTCTGTGAGGACCATACATATTCAAACCATTCAAACCGCTATAACCAACAAGACCTTGTGGCAAACAGAACAATTTTTTTTTAAAAAAGGAAATGAATAAGGAAAATTTCATTAGTTTCCTACTCTACTTCTATGACTCAGACATAAATTATGTCATTTGAGGCTTCAGCTTCACTACTCCAGAATAGACGTAGAGTTAGTTAAATTCCTCCTTACACGCTTCTTCTCCTTCATGATCCTCATTGCTTTCATACCATCTCCTTCTCCAACCCTCCTTGCCTCGTTCTTGTACTCAGTTTTCCCTTTGTCTTTCCTTTTTCTTTCTTTTTTTGTTTTATTTACTCATTTATTTACTGTCCTTATATCATCCAACATTTCCAAATTCATATGATCTTCTGGTAGGCTGGCTAGGTAACTTATTTGGGACACTTTTAAGAGCATAAAGGAGCTGGGTGGTGGTGGCGCACGCCTTTAATCCCAGCACTCGGGAGGCAGAGGCAGGAGGATCTCTGTGAGACCAGCCTGGTCTACAGAGCTAGTTCCAGGACAGGCTCCAAAACCACATAGAAACCCTGTCTCAAACAAACAAACAAACAAAAGAGAGCATAAAGAAGGAAGCACCCACAGTTATTAAGCTAAAACTGCACGTGTTAATTGGAGCGGACCAGGCTAATTAGAAGACATCCTGTGGTCATCGTCCTCTCCTGGCTGCTGCAGACTCCTGTCCTGGGATGTACTGTCATGGCGTCCCTCTCAGACTCCATCCTCTCCTATGCTGCAGCTCCTATCAGTAGCTATGCTTAGAACGGTGTATCTCTGCTTTCTAGATCCCCTCATTGCTGTGTGAGGCTAGACCATGCTCCAGATGGTATCTTCTGCCTTCCCATGCTCCTTCACGTTATATATATGGTCAGTTGACAGAATCTGACAACTCTACTGTCTCAACCTTTCTTGAGGACTAACATTGTGCCAGACCCCAGGTGAAGTGCTCGGGAAAAGAAAGAAAAAAAAGCAGGGGAGGGCAGGTATGGCCTGAGAGACAAGAGAGTTGTATCATGTTAAACACATCATCACAGCATAGTATGTTAAGTACAAAAAGAGAGGTGGAAGCTGGCAGTGGTGGCGCACACCTTTAATCACGGAATTCCGAAGGCAGAGGCAGGAGGATCTCTGAGTTTGAGGTCAGCCTGGCCTATAGAGCAAGTTCCAGGACAGTCACAGCTACACAGAGAAACCTTGTCTTGAACCTCTCCCCCCCCCAAAAAAAATACAAAAATGGTGGAGTCTTTGGCACAGTGGTCAAAAATGTCACCTCTGTTTGGGTAGCCTTAGAGAAATACAGGTGAATTCAACTTGCAGCTGACTGTATGAGCTAATTCGAAAATACTTTATTATTTTCTATTACTACTATTCGCCAGATACTAAGCTGTGCTTAAGATGGGAATGTACCTATTAGCAAGACAGGAGCGGCCCTGTCCTCTTGGACTTTGCAGACTGTTAGAGAAGGCAGACGGTATGAAAGCAACGAGGGTGATGAAGGAGAGGTGTGTAAATGGGAATCTAACTAACTCTACTTCTATTCCGAAGTAGTTAAGCTGAAGCCTGAAGTGACGAGTGAGAGCAGCTAGCTGGTGGGTAGAGAGTGACAGGGAGGGAGCAAGAGGGAGATCGTGAGGTGAGAGAGTGTCGGACATAGAGAAAGTCTATGAGAAGAAGAAACAGGGCTGGACAGGAGAGTACAGACGGGCAAGGAACAAATAGGAAATGTAGGTGTGGCCGTATCCGAGGCTGCAGAGGCCATGTTAAGGATTTGGGACTTTATCCCAAATCAACAGATAGCCTCTCACTTAACCTCTGAAGAGGGTGCAAACATCTGTCCTTTTTATTATTTTTAATTACCATTTATTTTTTTTAAATTTATTTATTTATTATATATACACTTTCTAGGATACAGTGCCAGATCTCATTACAGATGGTTGTGAGCCACCATGTGGTTGCTGGGAATTGAACTCAGGACCTCTGGAAGAGCAACCAGTGCTCTTAACCTCTGAGCCATCTCTCCAGCCCTTACCTTTTATTTTTGATTGTGTTTTTTTTTTTAAACCTGCTAGTGTTAAAGGAAGCCTGTTACACCAGGCATAGTGGCACGCATCTTTAATCCCAGCACTTGGGAGACAGAGGCTGGAGGATCTCTGTGAGACCAACCTGATCTACAAAATGAGATCTTCACTCAAAAGAAGAAATGAGGAGGAGAGAGGAGGAGACAGCAACAGCTTGATGGATATCAGGTTTGAGGCAGAAGGTGGACACAGCGGTGGGGTCTATAAGCAACACTCCACCCAAGGATGGTTGGGAAGTGGAGGAGAGAGAGAGAGAGAGCTAAAGAACATGAATAATAAGCTATGAATCAAATATTTTCTCTTTGTTCTTCTTCTGGCATAGTGTTTAAGTGTTGAATTAAGACAGCTTTAAAGCGTGGCCGTGATCTTCAGCTTGCACTAGACGTCTTCTGCAGGCTGGGGGTTTGTTTTCCTCTCAGTGCTGGGGATGAAATGTAGGCCTTGCAATGCTGGGCAAGCGCCTGCTACAAACCACACCCTTCTTCCTTTAGAGCCCCACTAGAAGAGGGAGAGACACAGGAACGAGTAGGGGTGGGTGCTGTCGGTTTCTACTAGGTGGCTTTTGATGATCTTCTGACCCAGCACTCAAAAGGCTGGGGTGGGAGGATTGGTGAGCAAGAGGCCAGCCTGGACTACTCAGCATGTCTCAAAAAAAATGAATCAAAATCAATCAAGCGAGCAAGCCATCAATCTTTATTTATTGAATCAATGAATGAATAAATGCAAATAAAAGCTGAAAATCCATATAGTTTTTATTTTCCTCTAGAAGAGTTCTATTGTCAACAAAATCAAGCAAAGTTTGAGGATGGGGTCAGCGGACTCCATGTGTAAAGGCACTTTCTGCCAAGACTGATGACCCTAGTTCAATCCCTGGGAACGACATGTTGGAGAAAGAAAACCAATCCCTACCAATTGTCCTCTGACCTCTGAGTGTTGTGGTAAGTGTGAACACATACACAAAACAAAAAAGTGTGAAGTTCAAGATGACCCTCGAAAGTGAGCGGGACGCAGGGTACCTTCAGAAACAGAGAGGAAAGGTTCAAAATCGAACAGCAAGACCTGGCATGGTGCTGAAGACCCTTAATTCTAGCACATGGGAGGCAGATCTCTGAGAGTTCAAGGCCGGCCAGGGGTAAACAGTGAGACCTTGTCTCTAAACAAGTATACAAACAAAACAGCCAGGATGCTAAGAGCCTGCTCTGCACAGCCATGCAGGGAGATTTGCTTCGTTGGTTAGAGTCAACGCAGGAGGGCTGTCTGTTCCACACTTTGAAAATAATCATTCTTTTCCATTCGCTAAATGGTTCAAACCACCAGGTTGCACTTGGAAGGGATAGCACGGAGCCACTGTTGATGCAATGCTATTCTTCACCAAGAACCACAATGGACACCATTTCCTTTGCTCCTTGTCACTTTTACAAGGCAAGTGTGCTGACACTTAAGTGTCTCCGTTTTGAGATTGTGGGCACTGAGCTTCAGAGGAGGTAAGTGTGTTCAGGTCACCCGGCCTGTAAGCAGCAGAGACCAGAGTCACAGCCCGGCCGGCCTTCAGGTACTGTTGACTGGGGTGCTATACTCCGTCTCAGATTTCAACAACTTCCTTCATGATACCTTCCCTCGGTCAATCACTCCCTAGACACTCTTTTTGTAATACTTCCCATCTCTTAATATTAAAATCTTATCTTCATCAGTGCCTCACTTTTAAGTCTCACCTTGTTCCAAAGCAATCAAAGGACTTGAAACCAAAAAGCTCTCTCTGGCCTCCGAAACCTTGAGTGGTTTGTCTGTATTGTTCCCTGGATATATTTTATCTGCATTATAGTTGAGTTGGGGGAGAGGCTAGAGAGATGGCCCCACTGTCAAGAGCTCTGGCTGCTCTTGCAGAGGACCCAGGTTCATGTCTCAGTATCCACGTGGTGGCTCACACCTTCTGTAATTCTGGCTTGAGAGGACCCAACACCCTCCTCTGACATCTATGGGCACAAGGCACAATTGTACACATATGTACATATAGGCAAATCTTCACAAAATAAGAAGATAAATAGATAAATAAATGAGTTGGGTCTTATTTAACTTCTTGTGACTATGAGTTACTATCATAGAACCACGAGCTCCTTCTAACACAGGGGGACGGGTGTGGGGTGGACGTTGCCTATGGCTTCTTCCTGGTGCCTGTTGCATGAAGTTGGCAAACACTTGTTGGGTTTCCCGGATCACCAATCTAAGCATTTACATTTGCAGAATATCTTGAGAGCTATCTGCAACTACTTCAGGGAGCTTCTTATGGATACCAAGCTGCAGACCAGAGCATGTCTAATTTTTGCTGCAAATTTATTTCTTCCTTTTTGGAAATCTAAAAAGACAGGAGGTTGGGGTTGGCCAGCGAGGCTATGAGTTTGAATGCAGAAGGGATTCATTTTGAAAGACAATGTGAAAAGCAGACTTTTTATCTTGTTAAAGAACCTTTTTTTAAAAAAAAAGAAAAGAAAAAGCTTACAAATTCTCATAAAAAGAAAAAAAAGAAAAGTCCAAATTGGTTGAACTTGAAGTTCCCTGCTGTCTCTCTTCTCCTTCAGGGCCTTTTTCTAAACCTACTTCCCTTAAAATGACTTTTATTGATTTCCACTCAATGAGGGTTATTCTTCAGAATGAGGATGGAAGGGTCAGAGAGAGAAATTTACCCGGTGTTACCCGAGGAATAGGTGTGCTCCGGATCCCGTCTTGCTTTATTTGTTCTGTTTCCTGTATCCAGAAACCTGTCCAATGGGGATCAGTAGGGTCCTCTGTGTCTTGGTCGGAGCTCGAGTACAGTATACTAATAGATCAATTTATGTGTTCATTCATTCAGCAAACATTTATTGAGCAGCCATGTCCTAGGCATTGGAGATACTAAGATGAATAAGACGTAGCCACTGCCCTCTGTGACCTCCAAACGTACAGGAAGGCACTGGTCTGATGGGGGTTCAGGACAGGGAAGGCTTCCAGAATGAGCTAGTGGCATGTCCTCCATTGGGGACTCTTTAGGGAATAAGATCAACCCTGGAAAATAAATCCACACATCTGGTCATACTGGCCAGGAACAGGTGCTCTTTTACTTATATGCTTCATTTTTGTTGAGCGATTTTTCTCATTATTTCCCCCCTCCAGGCTTCTTCACCCCTTGGTCTATATTTAACACTGGCTTCAAAACTATTTTTCTAAATCCCGATCTAATCATGTCATTTATGTCTTGAGAAATTTTTTCCTGGCTGTTCACTCATTCATGGTCCATTTTTCTCAATCAGCCACTGTGATATTTCAGTGACTGTTAGTGTTTGGGATGCTGCGACAGGCAAGCAGCTCCTCCCTTCAAGAACCTTAGCGTCCAGACCAGGGAGTGATCTCTGAATCCTGACCTCTTATTTAAGCAAGTCCATCCCATCACATGCTAGAGTCTGTAATACCAAGTGTGTTTCACACAGTTGAATGAAGACAGATTTCTACGTTAAGAAGATCCAGTCTACTTGTGGAATTGGAAAGTTTAATTCACTGTTCCCTAACCGTGTGGTAAGTGGGTAGATAAATGTGCTGGATGCCAGGAGAGCGGGCTTGAGAAGAAAGGGCTGCTGGGCAAGGTGGTTTTCTGAAAGAGATCATGCCTAAGCAGAGTCCTAGGGTACCTAGAGGAGCTAGCTGGATGTTGGGACTTGTGACAGACGAGACCTGTATTAGTGAGAATTCTCTAGATGGGCAGGATAGATAGAATGAGTAAGGAGTGCAGAAGAGATCTATTAGACTGTCTTCCAAGGTACAGACTTGACTTGTCTAACAACGGCTATCTTTAAACTGAAGAGATGGAGACCTGGGTGGCAGTTTGAGCCACATGACTGGAAATCTCAGCAGTATCAGGCTGGCGCTGAAGGTTCGGAGGATTCCTGGAGAGATGTCTGGTCCATCCTGGAAACCTGAGGAGGCTGGGTTCTGCTCTCAGAAAGGCTGTGCAGTAGTCTGGGGGTGGCGGTAGCAGTAAATGCACTCACCAGCAAGATATGAAGTCAGTGAGATGAAAAGCAAAGCTTCTCTCTCAGACTTCCATCTACGTGGCTTCACCCATAGGTGCCACTCACATTTCAGGTTGGTTTTCCCAATTATAAAATCCTTCACCGATGTGGCCGGCAGCTTAGTTGATTCCAGATCCAGCCAAGCTGATAACCGAGATCAGCCATTCGTCAGTGATTCTTCAGCTTTGTGACTTCTATTCCTTTGTTTTTCAAATTAAGGACAAGTTTCTCTGGGTTATTTGACATTACACACGAGAAATAAGAAAGAGCTGGCTCTATGTTCCTCATGTTTCTGGGGTATACCTAAGCTTAACTATATTTTCCAAGATAACAAAGGATACATAATTTTCAAGTGTGAAATGTCTTTGATATCACCTTACACACCAACATCCGTCATCACCAGTTTGCCAGAAGAGTTTTAGATGTACTATCTAAAAGCATTAAGAAATGTTATGTCTTTGTGATTTTGCATATACTGTTTCTTGTCCTGAATTGCACTTCCCATTCAAAGTCTGTTTAAAATAGCATTCCACACAAGTCTTTTTTTGGCTTCCTTTTTATTTATTTTTTTAAGTTTCGTTTGTGTGGTCATTTATAATTCTGCGTGTGCGCGTGGGTTTAAGTCTGTACGTAGGTTTGTGCACATGCGTGTGGTGCCCACAGAGGCCAGAAGAGGGCATTGGATCCTTTAGAGTCACAGGTGGTGGGCGGCTAACAGATATGGGTGCTGGGAACCAAACGCAAGCCTTCTACAAGAGCACTATGTGCTCTTAACGGCTGAGCCATCTCTCCAGCCCCACACAATGGTTATGTTTAATTAAGTTTAAATGTTGTCTCATATGATAGTTACATTTTGTGTATCCATGGTTGTTGAGCTAAGGTCTTCGGGCTGAGTCAGCTTCTTCCCCTTGTAAATTTCCTCCAAGCTTTATCCAGAATTTCAGGACAGCTCTCCTTGCACTGCGCCCCACATACACATGCTCAAATCCATCTCTGCTACTGGAGCTCCTCTAGCAGGGACTGTCTAATTTACCTCTGTTCTTTTAGGGACCGGCAATGGGCAGAAACTCAATAGGCCATTATTGACTGTTGAGTTTGAGGACCAGTCCATGCTCTGTATCACTTCTGCTCCTACACAAATCAGTATCTTTGCTGGGAGTGATGGTACACACCTTTAATCCCAGTCTTTCAGAGGCTGAGACAGGGAGTTTGCAAATGCAAGGCCAACCTAGGCTATGCAGAGAAAATTTTTTCTCAAAAGCAAAAACAGTCAGCAACAATGGAAGCTCTTGCCTTCTAGTTGCTAGGGACTGACACGATGTGGGAGTGTGTGCATCAATCTGGTTTTTCCCTGTCCTTTTCTTTCTTTGTTTG
>NW_004949167.1:855852-874152 GCF_000317375.1 Microtus ochrogaster | reverse complement strand
TGGCCCCAAACTCCAAGACCCGCCTGCCTCTGCCTCCTGAGTGCTGGGGTTAAAGGCGTGGCCACCACGCCCCATCACTCTAGTTTCTAACACCTAAAATGTACTTTTTAAAGTACCCATCACTCTAGTTTCTAACACCTAAAATGTACTTTTTAAAGTACCGAGTCCTCGTTTGGTGGGAGTTTCCTTCTCTGAATTTTCACACGTGAGATTTCCTTAAGTGAATCATACAATGGAGAGCGTGTTGTATGTTGACATGCCCCGAAAATACCAGGGTTGTGCTGTGCTGACAGTGGTGATGTCCTTTTTGCCTCTACATCAGAGAACTGCACTCTCTGCTTGCTTTCTGTTTTGTTTTATGTTCTTGTCTTTTTGAGACAGGGCCTCTCTGTGTAGCCCTGGATGTCCTGGAACTCACTCTGTAAACCAGGCTGGCCTCGAACTCAGAGATCCGCCTTCTTCTGACTCCTGAGAGCTGGGATTAAAGGTGTGCGCCACCACTGCCCGGCTTACTGCTGGGTTTTATGTCCTATGTTTGTTCTCAATGTACTTGCTCTGGTACTACCTTTTGTATACTTTGTAATGGATATTCAAATGACCAAACTAGAATATTTACTTTGGGAAGAAACAGGAATGTATGGAGCCTGAAGCCATGGGACTGGGAGATGGCTCTGTAATGTGTGCCTGATGTACAAGCATGAGGACCTAAGTTCCACCCTCAGGGTCCACATCAAACATCCAGCTGTGGCGGTGTACACTGGCAAACCCAGCACTGGGGAGGCTGAGGCAGGAGGATCCCTGGGGCTCACTTACCCTAATCACTGAATTCCAGGTCCTAGTGAGAGACTCTGCCTAAAAAATTAGGAGGTTGTTAGGGGCCGGAGAGTCGTCTCAGTGGTTAAGAGCACCTGTTGCTCTTTTGGAGAACCTGGGTTCAGGACCCAGCACTCCCATGGTGGCTCACAGCCATCCACGCTCCAGTTCCAAGAGATCCAGTGTTGCCTTCTGACTTCCACGGGCATCAGGCATGCACACAGTGCACATACACGCATGTAGGCAGAACATTCATACACATAAAATAAAATGAATGAAGCCAAGCATGGAACACATGACTTTAATCCCAGCACTTGTGTGTGGGCGGGGATGGGGGAGGGCAGAAGCAGGTGGATCTCTACAAGTTTGAGGCCAGTCTGACCTACATAGTGAGTTCCAGGGCAGCCAGTAGAGAAACCCTGTCTCAAAAATAATGAGTTTTTTTAAAAAAAAAAAAAGAAAGAAAGAAAAGAAATATGGTAGCTGGTGCCTAAGAAAGAATCCTGGAGGTTGTCTACATACATACAGGCCTCTACAGGCCTCCATACACACATATACTCTTATATACCCGAACACATATCATACAAACACGAACATACACTTGAATTCACACACATATACACAGAGAGCCGAAGCCTTCTCTTTATTCCTGTGTCCCTTGGATATACACTAACCCATTTCCACTTTCCCATTGCCTGGACATAATTTATGTTAGCAGCTTAGTGTATTTCACTACAGGTCTTTGTCCATGGAAGGGTGCACACGCATTGTATATACAAATACCACGTCATGCTGGGCACTGTTCTCTGACTTCTCTGTCTTTTCACCTGACCGTATATCATAGGCCTCCTTCCATGTCAGTCCATCTGAGTCTGTCTCATTCCCTTTAATGGCTGCCCCCTTTTAATTTGACAATCTTAATCGTCTGTAAATGGGAAAGCCAAATAATCAAGCTTATTAGAATTGTACCTAAGAAAGAGTAAATCAGCTTCGAGTGAAGGCGTGTGGAGTTCTCCTAGGAGTGAAATGTATTAACTTTAGTGCATAGACTTTGTAATGTTTATTTTGGCTATTCTGGGACTCTTTTTGCTTATTTCCTGCTTCATTGTGTTTTGGATAGCCAACGTTGCCAAACACATGACCTGTGAATTAGCGTGGTATTACACAGTCAGTTTTGCATTGACGTTTTTGCTATTGTTTTGGGTTTAAGCTTTTTATTATATTGTCCTTATAGACAGTGACAATTCCACCTTCTAAATATTTGCATCTCAGTTCAGAACACTGCAGGTGGCAGTTGCTAAAATGTCTGTCTTGATGGCTCAGTTGACATAGGGCTTTTTATGGGTTGTCCACCCACACGATTGTGACCTGGATTTTAGGGGAACTCTGCAGCTTATCTGAAGGAGCCTTTTACCAAACGTTGAAACACAAAGAACCAAGCAGGGTGTGGTGGCGCGTGTCTGCAATCCCAGAATTCGAGAGGCTGAAGCAGGAGGATCAGGAGCTTGATCAGGCCTGCCTGGGCTACAGTGTGAAATCCTGCCACAAAAACAAACAGGATGACCAGCATCTTGAGATGTAAGTACCAGAACCCATATAAGGATTTCCGCTGTCATCTCCTGGGGTAAAATGGCTCAATCTGCCTGATTCTGCTTTTAGATTCCTCTATGATATTTCCTGTTTCTCTATTGTTTATTGGCCCAGAGCCTTGGTTCAGGGCCTTCTCAACTTTCACCTACAACAGACTTTTAAATAAGTCTCCCTGCCTCTT
Organism: Microtus ochrogaster; assembly: GCF_000317375.1. NCBI lineage: Eukaryota > Metazoa > Chordata > Mammalia > Rodentia > Cricetidae > Microtus > Microtus ochrogaster. The sequence goes on along the minus strand of NW_004949167.1, from coordinate 871,568 downwards.
GTTTTACCTCCATTCTGCCTATCCTTTGACTAGCGACTATTTTAAAATCGAAAGCCTACCATGTCATAGCCTTTAGGGTTTCTCGTTATCTCTGGGATAAAGCCTACTTTTCTTAGTTTAGTACACAAAGTCTATTGGAATATGACCCACTTCTGCCCATCTCCTGAGGCTGAATGCCTCATGTTTCAATGTCCAGGCCCCACAATTGGCTTATGGCCCCTGCAATACATTGCAGGGGAGGGCTCAGTAAATATTTGCTAAATTAATGAGTGAAATATTTTGTGTTCCTAGGGTGGCCATTCAACATGCTCCGCCTACGGGTGACCTCTGTTCACTTGTCACCCCAACATAATTCGTGATAGTGGCCCTTCTATGTTTAAACTTTTTTTTTAATTAGTGTGATATATGGTCACCCTAATTATAGCAGTGGTTGCACTGATTTCCAACTCGTTCTTTGGATCCTCTTCTAGATGGTAAGTTCTCCATGGACAGGAGTTCTGTGTATGTATGTGTGTGTGTGTGCGTGTGCGTGGTGTATGTGTGTTTATCTAATCCGTGGTCTTGCACATACTAGGGATATTTGTTCATTTTTAATACTCTTGTATGGACATTGTTAGTACTGAGAGAAAATTTTGAATAAAACAGACATGGTACTTGCCCACATGATGTTTATAATCCAACAGGAAAGAGCCAGTTCTTGACTGATGTGGATAAAGACTTAGAAGTTCCTAAACAAGCTGAGCCCCATGATGGAGAAGGTCATGGACACAGACTTCTAGGTGAGTCTATTAGTTTCTCATTTAAGGAGTTGCTAAAGAAATATTTTAAATGCAGTCATGACATAAACACTTAGTTATTGCTGTTTGCTTGATACAGGCTCTCATTTCTAGCCCTGGCTGGCCTGGAACTTCCTATGAAGGCCAGGCTGGCCTGGAACTTCCTTCCTATGTAGACCATGCTGGTAGCATTCCTTCTGCATGCATTTGCCTCTGTGGTGCTGGGATTACAGACATCAACCATGGAGCCCAACTCTACACAAACTTGAGCATGGAGTATTTAGACACATGCTAAACATGAGAAAAAAAGGATGATAAAGCCATATCAGAACAAACATTGGTTTCATTCTATCTTAGACTATTCATAATCCTATGAGGTTCTTTGCAGGATGGGTTATCCTTAGATATCCTAGGGGAAGATAATTTTTTTTTTTCCAGATGAGAAGTCTGACTTTTCAGAAACCAAGGCACAAAAGGGAGGAATTACTTCTAAAGCCAGGATTAGCTTTTGGTTGGGCTTTGCTCTCTGAGCTGGGACTACCTGCTCTAAATGTAAAACCCTCTCTGCCTCAGTTTCTTCTTTTTATAAGCTAGTAATATTAGCTCCAGAATTAAAGGGTTAAAGGAGATTATGTAAAGGCATTTAGTCTCATAGCCTGGCTCCAAGAAGGTTCGTAAATTCTTTGTCCATTTCCCCAATATATCTTTTGCACGTGACCAATTTGAAGAGAAAAACCTGTAGCATAAACATCAGTGACACTGGCGAAAAACTGTATTCGCAAATCTGGGTATTAGACTAGGTAGGCCCTTTCCTCCATTCACTTATAATTTTATTTTAACAGGCGAAGACCCAAAGTAGCCTTCGAAGCACTAAACAGCAGGTAGATCTTACAGAAAAGGGGTCGAGTTTTATAATGGAGCCAAGGTTTGGTGGTCAGTGAGCAGCACTGACGTCAGTCTTAAAAGATTTACCCATTTCCTCGTGGTCACTTTGGTTCAAGAAAGAATCGCGCACCAACCACTCACTCAGAAATCTCCGGAGGGTAAGGAGGAGAGATGTAAACAAAGGCTAAGGACCTCTGTAGTTTCCATTGGGGCGGGCCACCAAAGACCATCCAGCCTCTAGTGAGGGCAGATAGGTCTATTCTCCCGGAGTGCCCGGGGTCTGGACTCCATTTCCCAGAGTCCCTTAGTACCCTAATGTATTCAGTGCTCAGAGTGCCTGTATGTGTGTGAGTGTGAGAGAATGTGTGCGTGCATGTGTGTGTGTGAGTGTGTGTGTGTGCGCGCGCGCGTGTGTGTGCGCCTCCGAGTCCCTGGGAGAGTGGAGGCTCATTCACTGATTAGAGCCAGCGCTGAGAGGCAGCACTGCTCTTCTCTCACACCAACCGAGTCTCTTGATCTGTACATGCAATCCCAGGCAGCTCGCGAGCACAAACCCGGGGCCAGCCGCCTGCTGCTGCTGCTGCCGCTGCCGCCGCCACCGCCGCCGCTGCCTCCGCCGGCTCTGCGCACCCGGGACTTTTCATGCGCCACACTCTCCGGCTTCTCACCTCGGTGTCCTGAGAAGTGCGACCGTTCTCCCCAGGAATTTCCACGGCAAGTATGGATCCTAGAAAGGGGTGTGGATGAGTGCGTACACAAGAGGGGTGGGCGCGAGGGCGGTCGGGTTGCTGAGGAACCTGGCTAACTTTCCGGGTTTGTCTCCCTGGGATTCGGGCGGCTCCCCTGCGACAGGGGCAGAGATTGGGACCTGCACTGCCGCGTCTTAGATCTTGGCGACCGAACCTCTTGGCTGTCGGTGCCCCGCGCGCTCTGTGCGCTGCCTCACTCAAACTTTCCGTCTTGAGTTTTCCTTAATGTGTTTTATTTGGGGGGTGCAAGGGGAGGGACCAGACGCTGGAATTGGACAAGTAGGGAGGGTGAGGGGGATAGCCAGGGGAAGAGAGCAGGACTTCTCCATCTTTTTATAGCCCCATTCCACTTTGTTTGGGTCTACCGCGAGTAAGCCCTCTTGCCCGGCTGCCCGGTGCACCCCGCTGTGATTTCCAGCGGGGCCGGGGCTAGGTGGTACTCAGTGGGGAATCTGAGGCGGCAGGCGGGATAGGAAAAGGGGCGATCCGTTGAGAAACGATCACAGCCGCACAACACATTGCAGACCTGGTGGGGTATCCGGGAGACTCCGGAGCCTTGGGGTCCCCGGAGGCTCGCCTTACTTTTTCCTGGCGGGGGCGGGTGTGAAGGATGTGGTAGGAGAGCGTGGGGGTGGGATGGGGGAATCCTCCGCCCTCAGGAAGAAGGCAGGTGCTGCCACTGAGGTGAACCGTGCTACATATAACCGGTAAACTCTCTGCTCCGCCGGGGTGTACTGGCCAGGCCTTGGAGTAGCGCGGTCCGTGTTGGTCTCCTGGGATTTTGGGGGGGGGGAGGTCGGGATCCCCCCTTCCAGCGATTCTAAGGAGCGAGGCCGGAGGACGATCTTGTAAAATCGGTCGCCTTGCTCTTTTCGTAGTGTTTTTGTTTTTTGTTTTTTTTTTTTTAAATTTTCGACCTGCCTTAAACTGAGTAACAATTTCTCTTCTCCCGACTTGAGAGCAAAACTTTTCAGCGAGCACGCCGGTTGCTGCAGTCCTGCGGCCACCGCCGCCGCGCTCGTCACCCGGGGCCGAGCGACCTTCTCCGTCCGGAGCCCGGGACCAGCCACCGCGCTCCGGAGCCTCCGGCCGCCCCCCACCCCCAACCCGGGGCTTTTCAGGGCTCGGCCTGGGCGTTTCGCCTTTGTGCTTTGTAAGAGAAAGGCTTTTCTTCCAGGGCACAACAAACTTGGGCGGAGAGCTTCCGTAAGGCCCCCCGGGCGAGGCCGCCCACGGTGGTGAGGCCATCTAGGGCTGCGAGGTTCGTCCTGCGCTACGTTATCCCCTGCAAGAGCTCGAGGCCCGGGTGACCGTGCCCCGTGAGGGGTGCTGAAACCCCGAGGTGACGGGGTCTTGGGGTGTTGGAAAGCAGTGAACACATTCTCCCTTCCTTTTAAGAACGCATTGCCTTCTCTGATTCGGGTCACCGCTCCAGGCAAGGCCCAGGGCCTGGACTGGGAGCCCGACGCACTTCGGGTGGCGGCAATGCTTAGGGCCAGGGCCACCCGGATGGGGCGCGGCTCTGTCTGGGTGGCCTGAGTCGTCCTAGGTCTCTCGCCTGTGCTCTATCGCGGCTTCAGAAACAGCAGAAAGGGAAAGCACCCGCTCTCTCTGCTCACGGTGTCCTGCCACCATGACCTACCTCCCGCCTCGGTTAGAAGAGGCAATTGGGGGCTGGAGTGTGGGGGGGAATAAAGGGGGCGAGCAGGGAGTAAGCAGCGAGAAAGACTGAGAAGAGCCGAGCGGGCTGGGGCTCTGCACCCCCAGGCTTTTCTCGCAAAGGGAAAATGAGTGAAGGGGGTAAAGGCAGAAAGAGCGTCGAGAAAAAACGAGGCGGGCGTTTCCTGATCGGATCCCTCCCGGCCGGCAGTAACCGGGGCTAAGTGGCGTGAGTTCTCTCGCTGCGCTCCGGGCAAGGAGGAGGGAAGGCCAAGGACTGCGCTCCACCGGGGCCGGGCGCGGAGCGAGCCGGGACACACCTGTTCTCCAGCCACGCGGGGTTTAGCGGCCGGGCGGTGACTGGAGGAACCGCCGAGCCCCTACCTGCTGCACCCCACGCCCGCAGTCCGAAAACCGCGAGGGCCTTGCGGCTCCGCACCAGCACTCGTTGGCAACGGAGCGGAGTGGAGGAGTCTTGTGGCCGCCGGCTAAAGGGACGCGCTGCCGCCGCGTCCGGGTCACCCGCGGGGTGGGGCGGTTTAGGGGCTCTGGGTCCTTGGACTTTGGTCCAAAGCAGGCTGCTTCCAGCGCCTGCCCCCAGGCAATGTGCGCCTTTAGACCTAAGTCCCCGGGCTTGTGTTTCTTTCGGGACTGGCGCCTTGGTTCCCCAAAGTTAAAACTGTTTTGAGCGGAGGTTGTTGGGGTCTTTGTACAAAGACAAGCGAGAGCGAGAGGGGTCAGGCTACCGAGTGGTGGGTTTGGCTTAGCCGTTGACCCCAAGTTTATATAGGTTTCTCCTTCTCCTCTTGTTCCCTCGTTTTCCCTAAAAGAGTTATTTTTACCCCTGGGTTGAGACTAATCGTGGCTGAAATCTGCACCCGCACGCTCAGCATCCCCGCTACCGCGTGCTCTAGGATCGGTCAGGTTGTCGCGGATTCGCATCCGATGGCCAAGCAGGATCCGGGTCTAAATCCAAATGTGCCATGGATTACCAGGCCGAGTCTGAATCTCAGGCGTTGGCCCTAGCCTGGGAGCCGCATTAGCCTTCTGCTCCCTGAGCCTTCGCACATGGTGGTAAAATTTCTGTTAGAGCGGTGTTTCCACATACCCGCTGGGCATTTGGTGTGCGGGGGGGGGGGAATTCTCTTCAAGCGAAGTCTGTGAACTTAAAAAAAAAATCTTTCCTTCATGCTTCACAACCCCCCCCCCCCCGCTATTCTGGCCTCATTTCCCATTGTTCTTTGCTTTTTAAGTTGCCCGTTAATTTTTTAAAAGTTTATTTCTGCAAAGGAAAAATATCGTTTAATTTGTTCTATTATTTTAAGTCATGGCTTTTGGAAACGGTTCAGAGACCACAAAAATGTCACCTGTTGTAATAAGCAGAGGAGCGTTGCCTGTGCATTTTAATTGCCATCAGACTCCTAGTTTGGTGGGCGCCCTGAGCTCCGCACTGGGAAAGAGCTTGCTTTGTGGCAGTCATTTCCAAGTGGGTTTGGCTCTCAACAACCACCACCACCAGCAGCAGCAGCAGCGGCACCGCTTCCTTGCACTGCCATCCCCGAGCGGGTGAAGAGGCCCCCCGACCCTAGGCAGGGGTGGGAGTCAGTTCACTGGCTGGAACTTTCTGTCTGGCTTTCGGTTTTTCCACACGAAAGTGGCTAGTTTGCATCGGAGAGCGCGGACCGCAACGCACCAGCCCAGTCTCAGATAATTGCACGTTCTGAAAGCCAGCTTCTTCATTTGTCTTGGTTCTGGCATGTTTAACCACGCAATTAGTAATCTCACTAATTATTCAGTTAGCCGACGTTTTGTAACCACTTTAAACCAAGGTCGGGTGTGCGGAACAAACAAACTCGCATACATACAGAACCAACAGAACCAACCCCATCATGTCAAGGATTTGAAATTTTAAAAACTCGGTATTTGTTGGTCCCTCTGTCCAACCTCACTGCCTGCCGGACAATTTATTTATCTTCGTGGATTGATCCCTCCTCCTTGTTTAGTTAATTCAACAAAGACTTTTTGCAATCTGTTTGGAGTTTGTCTGATGCCGTGGAAAAGTAGCTGATGATTTATTTGGTTGCTTTTCGATTTCTGTCTTCAGCCCTTCTTTCTCCTCCTTTCAGCGGGGATGTCAGCTGTTATTACTTCCTATTGATCCCTTTGCAAAGTGAGAAGTGAACTAAAATTAATGTCAATTCCACTGCTCAGATCAATAGCTGGAGTTATTTTAATCTGGATTTGCACGAAGTGCTAAATTAAAAAAAATCAGCATAGAGGCAGAAAAGTACCAGTTACTTACTTTCTCTCTGCCCGGTTCTTCACAGCCACCCAAATGCGCCAGCAAGCTGATTATCTTACGATCCATATTTTTTTAATTAAGAGGGTCAGTTAGTTTTCTTATTTTGGGTTCTGTGTTTAAACCCATGACATTTTGACATTGGGAGTGTATTAACTATAGATTTTCATAATGACTGTGGTCTGCTGAAGCCTCATCCATACTGTTAATGTGAGGAGGGGGAAAAGAAAGAAAGGGAAAAGGAAAAATGCCCCTCCTCCCTTGCAGAGACCAACGCCCACACAGCGGAGCAGAGGAGATGTGGCCTGGAAAAATATTGTTGATTTATTTTCAGTGTAATGAAGTTTTCAAATGAATTCACAGGTTTGAGTGATTCACCGCATTCTATTGGCGTGTCCGGTGCTGCCGCCAGATCGCTAATTTATGAAACTCATTGAACATAATGAGGTGATCTAGGAAGTAAAAATGGAAAGTGAATCCTTGGGGGGAGTTATTTTGTTTGGGGAAGATTTCTTCCCCTCACCCCTAGGGTGTTACATCTGTCCTTTCCCTCAGCCAGCCTCCTGGATGAACTGTGTGTGTGGCTGGATAGACACACAGTTACTCCTGTCTGTTGTGAAGAGCTGTGTAGACCCCCTTGGAACAGCCCTCGACCCATTTTCAGAGCCTCCATGTTGTGGGACCATTAATCTGACTTGAAAACAGCCAAGAACAAAATCCCAGACTTGTCAGGCTAACTGGCTGTCCTTGGCAGACCATTCCCTACCCTGCTATAACTTGACAGGAAAGTTATTTAAAATTTGGAAGAGAGGAAAAATCCGTTAATGTGAGATACATAATCTGGTAATTTAGCAATGATGTCTATAAGGAGAGATGCCAAATGAGGAAGCAGTCTGATGGTGTCCACTCATCTTCCCAATTAATAACAGTCATTGACATGTCTGCTACAGGATGGGAGAAGGAAATACTCTTCCAGTACTGCATTAAATGGGGGGTTCATTGGCAGTTAACTGAGGGTTTCTACTTGAGGGAATACCAAAGATGTTCCACTACAGAGGTGGGCTTTTTAAAGGGAGGGAACAGTTTTATTTTTGACATGACTCTCAATGTATAATATGTAATGGATTGGTAGCTTGGATCTTTTAAGTTCTGTTCCATTTCCACTGAGAATATAGAGCTGAAGCTAGCAAGTCCTGCTATTCTGATATTACCCTGCCTTTTGATATACCGTTCTTCTCCCTCGATCCCCACTTAGTATATTAGAAACCGAATCAGTGGCTATGAAAAGGTACAACCTAATTTTATGAGGGAAGCTGGAAGAGGTCTCTCTGAAATCCAGTTTGTTCTGGGGGGGCCTTTATTGGACATCAACTCTGCCTGGGCCAATAAACTGAACAAAACAAGTCAGAAATTTTGTTAACATTTTGCTCTAAATGTTAATGGTAAATCCAAGGCAGTTTGCAAATTTCCTTAAGCATGGATGCATCAGTAACCAGAATTATGAATCCAGTTTTTGCTGCCCTGGAAGAGAGCATGTGCCAAAGCCACCAGTTACGTTTTCAGAAATAGTCAGAGGTGTCAGGCATTTTGTTGATGATGGTGGTGTTTCTTCTTAGAAGAAAAAAATAGGAGGTCTGTGTGGTCAGAGGGGGTTGTGCATCAAAAACAACATATATCAGCTATATGTCCACATGGCACTCGTTTCTAGGGACAGGCTCGGGTGATATATGAAGATGTATGTGAACGGACTGGCCAACGTATATGACTTAGCCGCACTTACAGTCTGTACCAGCGCATACATACAGATGCTCGTGGTCTAGCTGGGTGTGACATAGGGATCTGCAGTATAATGATGAAGAAATATATTAATATGGGGCGTCATATATGTAGAACCTGGTCTCTCAAGCCTGCCATGAGTGGTGTTCACAGGTGGAAGCCCTTTAAAATATAGACAACCCCCCCCCCAACACACACCTAATCTACCGGGTGGCTTGGCCTTCCAAAGCTCATTTGCTCAGGGAATATTGTATTTGGAGGTTTTATGATTTTTTTTTCTTTGCTGGGCTTAGGCGCATTTCACCCGGAACGTGTAGGGACCAAAGTCAGCTACGCGTACATCACAGTAAGTTGTCTATTGATTTTCCTGAATGAAAACGGTCTGCTGCTGCTGCCCACTGGCTCCTAAAGCCTGCGGTGTCTCTTGCCCGAGCATCTGTAAGCCAGAAGGATGGTGTTTCAATCACTTGGGGTTTCCCTTTTTTTTTTTTACCTCCCCCTGACTTTCCTCCCCCCTCTTTTTCCCTCTTTGCTGTTTCTGCAGGTCTTCGAAGGGCATGATTCCCCAGTAAAAATCCTCGCCCTGATCCAAGGTGTGGGTCGGCCTCCCTCCCAGGGAAGACTGCTTCTTGTGTGACACCGGCCATCCAAAGAGACTCCGATGGACTTACACCGGGCAGCCTTCAAGATGGAGAACTCATCCTATCTCCCCAACCCTCTGGCATCCCCAGCGCTGATGGTCTTGGCGTCCACTGCCGAGGCCAGCCGGGATGCCTCCATCCCTTGTCAGCAGCCCCGACCCTTTGGTGTACCTGTCTCAGTAGACAAGGACGTTCATATTCCCTTCACTAATGGCTCCTACACCTTTGCCTCTATGTACCATCGGCAAGGTGGGGTGCCGGGCACTTTTGCCAATCGTGATTTCCCCCCTTCTTTACTACATCTACACCCTCAGTTTGCTCCCCCAAATCTAGATTGCACCCCAATCAGTATGCTAAATCACAGTGGTGTGGGGGCATTCCGTCCCTTTGCTTCCACGGAGGATCGGGAGAGCTATCAGTCAGCCTTTACGCCAGCCAAGAGACTCAAGAACTGCCATGACACAGAGTCTCCCCACCTGCGCTTCTCAGATGCAGATGGCAAGGAATATGACTTTGGGGCACAGCTGCCATCCAGCTCCCCCGGTTCACTTAAGGTTGATGACACTGGGAAGAAGATCTTTGCTGTGTCTGGCCTCATCTCTGACCGGGAAACATCCTCGAGCCCAGAGGATCGGAATGACAGATGTAAGTACTTTGGTTGGAGCCCTCTCTCCACCCCCAGTAAGCCCTGCTTTGCAGAAGTGTTCAACAGGTTGGCAGCCTTGCACATGCTCCTAGTGTCGGGAAAGGCCAAGTGTGTCCCTTGTGATAGTTGTGATGGCGAATGCTTACTTAGCTCTCCTCAGGGATCAGTGAGCCAGTTCTTTCAGGTTTTCTAATGGTAGGCACAGGCAGACTGGTCTCAGTTCCAGGGCTGGCTGGCTTCTCTGGAGACTGTGGAGGGAAGAGGGTGTCATAGATACATAGGTTCCTAGGGAGCTGGGGGCCCCAGGGAACGGGTCCATCCCGCCTCTCTGCTCTCTTCATCTGTTTCCCCGACGACAGTGTTATTCTTTTCATGTTTCCTCTGTGTCGTAGCCAGCAGACCCCACGTGATTTTATTTCCTCAACTCTCAGCTCTTGTCTGCATCAGGTTATTTCTCACGGAAGGACAGAGGTGTCGTCGGTCACCATAAAGCATTTCAAACAGCTGTGTTTTCCTTGCGATCCCAGGGCTGCAAAGCTGACTTCTCTTGGGATTTGACAGGTTTGCTGGATGCTTAGCCTGGGGCTAGCTTTTAGGAATAGACATTGCTGTGTGAGTGTCCCATGGTTGATGTTCACAACTGTTACTAATTTCTGCTTATGAAATGGCTTTTCTCATGTTCTCCCATGCCTTGGTAGGTTCTGGCTACATTCACTAATCACTGGAACTTTAACCTTTCTAGGGAACTTGTAGGACTAGAAGGGAAGAACCCTGCAATCTTCTGCTCCGATATAATCAAAAAATAATTGTGTTTTGAAGCTTTGGGGCTGTGTGTAGGCAGAACAGTTTTCTTTAAACTGGTGAGAATTTATGAACTGAGGGTGTTTTTCCATCCAACCTTTTGTTCTAAGATTTGCTGCGTTTTATTTATTTTCTTAAGAAAACAACATCTGAGGTTTGCCTCCCCTTTCCTCTGTTTTTTTTTTCTTTTTTTCTTTCTGCTTCTGTCCTCTCTATAACCACCAACGCAAGCACCATTTTTTTTCTCTTCTCTTTATGATGCCGAGGAGAGTAATAGAGACATTGCTGCTTTCTCCCCTGTCGGCCCTGCTTCCTCAGGCTGTCTCCTTGAATTAGGCACTGTGTTAACTTTCCTGTGCTAAAAGGCATCTGCCTCCACCCAGCGTACCTTTTCAATAAAAGTCACCATAAAATCAACCTGCCTTGTAAATCCATCGCTCTTTGGTTTTGAAATATGTTGAGAGTGTGTCTTTTTATGTCAGTGTCTGTTAGCCACAGACCTCCCCACTTCAGGGAGAAAGCTGTGGCTACGTGTCAGCAGAACTGCCACGAAGCCCTGGCTCTCTGGCTGGCCACCTTTTCACTTTCTGTTGACTGCTGTGTGCTGTGATCCTGCCCCCCTGGGTGCACCTGCCAGACAGGTGCGTGGCCTTGTTTTGGCTTGGTTTTCTAGTTTGTTTCAGTTTTCATTTGTGGAGTGGAGAAGGCTCCTGGCAACAGGACTCCTCACGGTCCCCGTTAAAGCTGTGTTGAGTTAGGGTGTGACCAGTTCTTCCCCACTTTTCCCTCCAAGTACAAGTTGAAAATGAAATCCTCTCCAAACCAATATGTGGTACCCATCTGGAGGTCAGGACGTCTTTCTTTTCACCCCATGCGCCCAGCTTGTCTCTATTTTGTTATCATTTTAGCCCAAACCAGTGTCAGACTCCCAGAGCAGGAGGAAGCTTGTTAGTCAAGTCAGAACCCATAGATGTGGCTATCCATGCCCCTCTGAGTGTCAAAGCCATAACTCTTCTGTTTGCCTGGTTTGCATTGTATGGTGGTACCATCCCCCGTGGAGATGGATCCCTCACACAGGAATACGCCTGGGTGGAGAAAAATTAAATGACTCTGTCTCCCAAAGTGAAATGGAATTCTGACCTTGAAATTAATGGGATTCTGATCAGAAGGATGGGGAAACTTCTTTATTTCAAATTGTCATAGGAATTGGAATCCTCTTTCCTTTTGTTTAAAATATCCTTCCTTTATAGAGTGCTTTGCGTTCTTTTTCTTGTACACAGGCAGCAAGCTTGTGGGAAGGTGGGGAGTCCAGAATCCTGCACACACTCAGATTATTAGGGTCGCATTTACGACTAGTCTTTAACCAGAAACAAAGGCACCAAGTGAAGAGGAGACTGTTCCCCAGTGGTGGCCCTGGGTTTGTGCTACCTTCCCCTTCCTTGCCTTAGGTGGGGTAGCTGGCTTTGCAGGTGTTGGACTGGGCCATACCTAGGCTTTTGATTCTGAGTGTTTGGAAGGAAGGAGAGGAGAGACATTTTCTTCAAGGAAGGCGAGAAGAGCACCGCAACAAAGTGGGTAGCGGCTTTCTTGGCTCCTGTCACACACCGACGTGTGTCAGAATATTTATGGTCTGTTTTATGTAAATACATATTTAAGGGCCGTTAGAAGGCCTGATTATCCCCACTAGATGCCTTTCGGGTCCTCCCTACAGAACCGTTTTGAAATAAGTAATATTTTCCAGATAATCGAATGACAGTATACAAGACTGCTTCCAAAGGGGGAGAGCGAGCTCAGGGGCAGATGGGGCAGTGGTGGGGGAGGGAGGCGGAAGAGAGCAGACAGCTCCGAAGAGCATAGGCACACGATGCCATGCGTGTGCTCACATTGCCAAATTGAGCCATGTATATTTTTGGCTTGTCAGTTATTAAAATTTAGAATTAATTTCTGAGATGGTTAATTCAATTTTTTTTTTAGTTTTCATCAGACAAGTATTTTTTTCATAGAATTTTTTTTTAAAGTTTTAATTATATATTAGTAGTAAAAGTCCTAAAGGAGAATTTAGCCTCAAAATGTTTATAGCTTTGTTGGTAAGTGGGGTGGGGGCGAGCGTGGGGGTGCATGTCCCTTACTGGGTGTAGAAGTTTTCTGACTGTGTTTTAGGTTGTTGGGAATGGTTTTATGATGGAAACACTGACAGCCTTTACTGTGGCAGCCACCTTCTGCTCACGCTTTGCATCCATATGCAGATACGTCCACATGCCTTTCAGAAAGACGCCTGCAGACATGGTGTCATGCACACGTGTTCAGCCCTTAACTGGAGTGCTGATAGGCAGGATTGCTTTTGTGATTAAATGTGCTTAGAAAAAAAAAAAGATACAAGTATAGCTATTTGGGTAAAGTGTCCTCTCTTCTAGTGGATGATTCCGGTTCGCTCGCCTTTCTACCCACCTGGCTTCCCAGGTGATGCCAAGGTAGGTGCTGGGCCTTGTGGAACAAGGAGGCCTTTGCTCTGCACGACTCACTTACTTGCCCTGGAAAATGGGAGAAGTGTTTTTGTGAGACACTGTTCGTTGTTCGTGGAGGATTCATAATTCCCCAGGAAGGGGACTGAGGTAACTCCGGTTTATTGTCATTCCCTGAACCAGTCCCCAAGGCACCTTGTCCAGGGAAATGACGCGAAAATTTATGGGCCAATTACGAATGGCCCATGTTGTGTCTTCCCTATGAAGTGTCTATAGATGTGTTTCCCAGGGCCTTTAAAATAAACATTCGTCATTAAGGAAACTTTACAGCAGAAGGGAAGGTAAGTCCCGCGTGCTGCCGGGTGCTAGAGTCCCTGCATTTATTACTCTCTCGCTGTATACTGTAGGTCTGGTCATGTGCATCTCCTGATGGCTTTCCTCAGGCCACCGCTTTGCCCAGATTCCTGCCTGACAGACAATCTTTGACCAAGCCTTATCTAATCCCAGACTGGACTTGGTCAGCATGCATGCCTACCCCAGGCATGAGTGAACTCAGAACTGTGGAGCTGTGACAGGCCCTGCCTTCTGGCTCACCCCAGGAAAGGCCACTGGGCACTGCCCATCAGGATTTTGTTTGGTCCTCTCTGCTTGGACCATCCCTGTGGCCAGGTACTTTCATGGGTAGGCAGGAAACCTGAGATCCCCCAGAAACTCCTGTCTGTTTTGCTTGATGCTCACCTTCAATACATTTGAAAAGTAGGACCCAGGTCCCCAGAGCCCTGGTTGGAGATGGTATTTTGCACTCTAGATGTGTCTTTATAAAGACACGTGTCAATGAAAACCCTCTATCCTAGGCCACCTAGGCCAAAGGCATCTTGGAAAGCTAGCTGATGTCAGAGGGGTGAGATAAAGGGGAGACTTTCCAAGGCTTCTGGGATTGGAGTGGCCAGGGAAAATTAGTTCCCTGGCTCCACCTCTGGACTGCAGCTGAAGCAGATGACCAGTGTGAAGGGTCAGCCACTGACCAGAAAGAGGGGTCAGAGGGTTGCTTGTATCTTAACTGCTCAGGTCCTGACTACCCAGATCTAGGCTCCTGATGCGCTCAGCTGCTTTGGGTTTTCCTCCCACCCACTTCTCCCGCGGGGCAAGAACTCCTGTGATGTGTGTGGTTGTTCACTCCCAACACAGCCACGGATACTCCTTTCATGCTGCTGGGTTTAATTGTCTTGTTGGGATAAAGAAATGTTTGCACAGCTAAAGTGGGGCCGGGCTGGACGGGAGCGGTCCCCGATGGCTGCAGAGCCATCTGGCCTGGCTTGGCTCTGCTCTGCGAGCGGCTCTCCCGGCGCTTGGGCTGGCTCTGGCGGCCCCTCTCCACGGCCCGCGCCCGCGATCGCCTCTCACGGCGGGACTGCCTCATCACCATGGTGAGACGCGGACCCTGGGGCCGTCCTCCCTCCTTGCCGAGCGCCCTCCCTCACGTCAATTGTCATGCAGAAGCGATTCGGGCTGCCGCTTCCTCGCGGCCGCCAGCCAGCGCCTTGTCGCCCGCACCGGGGTGGCTGGTAATTGACCGTGGGGGAGGGCACGGGGACGCGCGGGGACGCGCGCGCGGGGCGGGCTACTCAGTGGGCAGCGCCCGCCGTCCAGGCGGGTCCGCAAACACTTTCAGGGGCGCCGGCGACTTCGCTGTCGCTCATCAATAAGAAGTCGGTGCGCGGTCCCCGAGGCGCGGGGAAGGTCAGCGCATCACCCCACTCCCCGCCCTCCAAGTCCCCACGCGCCCACATCGCTCTAAGGAATCACTTCCTCTCAACAGACTTGGGGAATGACAGCGACCGGGCGGGAGGTGCAGCTGGTGTCCCGGAGTGATTGGGACTCCACGCGCGCGTGCGGGGTGGCCGTGGGGAGGGCGGGGCCGGAGAGACCAGGGCTTGGGCGGCGCTCTGAGCCAGGAGAGGGGTCGAGGGCGTGGGACCCGAGGTGGGCTTGTGCACACGCATGTGGCCCCAGCTTTCCCTTGGGCAGCAGGAATTTGAGGCTTCTCCTTTCAGTTTCAAAAAGAATTTTTCCCTTCGTCCTGCTTTTCAAATTTGCGAAATATTCCAGGGAGTGTTTCCCAAGCTCAGGCTTGGTGAATCTGCAGGATTGCTGGTATCCGGGCGAGGCAGCCGCGGTTGCCTCTGACGCTGGGAGGCTCACAGCCAGCACAGCGGGACTCGTTAAAGTCAGGGCAATTTCTGGAACTCTTCCCACGGGAAGTTGTCCGGAACTGCCTTCCGGTCAGCGGCCCCAGGTTGATTATTTGGTAGCCCCTTTTTTTGTTGTTTGAAAACAAAACAAAACCGCACAATCAAAACAAAACCTCACACTGAATCCAAAGTTGTTCTCCTTCCCCACCCTCTGATCTCTTCAGGCAGGAAGGAGAGAACTGAAAAATAAAATTATGTCTTTATATTGCTTTTTCTTATTGTTAACCCTTATTAGCTACCTCCATCTGGTTAATGAGCACAAGATAAAGTGTAGCCTTTGCAAGTACTCCGGATTTAAAGTGACAATGCCTTTAATCGAGTTGAAATTCTTAATGGTTTTTTCCCCTCTGTTTTAACCCATAAACCACATGCATCTGGTTAATAAATATCAGACCACACTTTGGAATTATTCTTTCTAAATACTTGAGATTTGGGGTTATGATACATGTCATCGTAAAACCCACACGATTTTAACACCAAAATAACCATAATTTTTGGAGTTGAATTTTCCCACACGTTAGCAATATTTCTCCACACCAGTTTTATCCCTCCTAAAGATCAGCTGCAAACTCAAGGATAATGTATTGCTATTCAGCCGCCAACATGCCTTACAAATTTCAAAAGTGTCACTTCAATTGTGCATTTGTGACTGAGCAGAATGTGTTTTTATCTTCAAAGTGTGTGCTCCAGGTGGGGGATTGCTAAATATCTCTTTCTTTGGAGGAAAGAGAAGAATTTTCTGCAAAAAAAAAAAAAAAAAAAAAAAAAAA
>NW_004949167.1:826346-855752 GCF_000317375.1 Microtus ochrogaster | reverse complement strand
AAAAGTGTCACTTCAATTGTGCATTTGTGACTGAGCAGAATGTGTTTTTATCTTCAAAGTGTGTGCTCCAGGTGGGGGATTGCTAAATATCTCTTCTGAACTCCAAAAGCGAAGAATTATCTCCAAAAAAAAAAAAAAAAAAAAAAAGAACTTTATGCCTGGCAAAGTGGCTCATGCCTTTAATCCTTGCCCTCAAGAGACAGAAGCAGGCAGATCTCTGTGAGTTCAAGGCCAGCCTGGTCTATGTAGAGAGAGACTTTGTCTCAAAACAAAAACCAAACAAAATAATAAATAAATAAATTAATAAATAAATAACTTTATTATACCTTTTCCAGGTTAAGG
Source organism: Microtus ochrogaster (assembly GCF_000317375.1). NCBI lineage: Eukaryota > Metazoa > Chordata > Mammalia > Rodentia > Cricetidae > Microtus > Microtus ochrogaster. The sequence continues at coordinate 855,410 of NW_004949167.1, read as the reverse complement.
CCTGGAATGGGTGAGCCCGGTAGGTAAACAGCAGGAATTTATCCCATTCCAGCCCTACCCAAAGGATTAAACTTTCTTTTTTAAATCTTAGTTATATTTTGGCTTTGATGTTAAGAAAGGTGTGTGTGTGTGTGTGTGTGTGTGTGTGTGTGTGTGTGTGTGTGGCATTGGTGCCAGGCACATTAAAGGGCTGAGTAAGTTCTAGACTAGGGTCAGATATCTGGATGGTGGTTATGATCTAGACATTCCCATCGTTAGGCTACTTATGTGCTGTGGGACTAAGCTAATTCCTAAAGCGTGGAGGCTTAAGCCAAGACAGGAGGCCTTAGGCCTTGAGTTTGATGATCACAAAAGTGGGGAGATTTCTGAAATCTTTTCCTCAGATACAGACTCATTTTACTGATGACGTGGGGTAGTTAAACACTCCCATAACTAAAAGTAACTGAAATTTACTTTTTCTCTCCTAACCTTCTAGGAACTTTAAAGATAGAGTCTCTTCCCCGCTCCTCGTGTGTTTCCACAATATCACCCCTATGGTGGAGCCCCAAACCCTACGTTCTTCACCTCCTCTAGGTGTCTATTTAAAGCCACGTTTCTGTATAGATCCTGGTTGAAGTTGGAAGTTAGTTTTGCAATATGGGAGCTATGTAGGCACATAGAACCGCGCGACAATTCAGATATTCCAAGGTCAGTCTGGAACCGAGGGGGATGCCGGGGCCTTGCCACACGGCATCAGGAGACAACATGCTCAGTGAGCCTCATGTGGCTCACCTCATAAGCATTGTCTCCCTTTGTGGCTTCGCATCTGTCTCAGAGCAGCAGGGACAGAGCTCTGGAGGGAGGGTGGGAGGGGGCAGGCGCAGCCCTGGGAAGGCCTTTGCTTTATTTTCAGGTATATGATTCCCATTTAGGTGCCAGCTAATCCTATATTACTCCCATTCGATCTTGCTTTTCTGGAGTTTGATTTAAATCAAGCCAGAGCAGCCTAGCATAGTAAATACCTGTTAGAGGGATAAAAACTGTGTGGGGCCCTTTGAGCTTCAACTTGCACGTGTTTCACACCGCAGGTGAAAAGGCAATAGGATACAGCAGTGGGTGAACGCAGCCTCCAGAACCGAGTCACGACCCTCGGACTTCCTCGCTAGGCGAATGCCTTAACCTGGCCAGGCTTTAGTATTCCCACCTGCTAATTCAGAATTACACAAACTAACAAAGTCGCCGTGAAAGACCAAACGATCCTAACTACATAGCTAAGCATTAAGTGTTCAATAAGTAATGATGGTTAACATTCCCAGGACAACGTGGTGGATTATTCTTCCTTGCTAGAAATCCGGATGTAGCGAGCACGGGGTCATTAACATCGGGCATGTGCAGAGGACCCTCTGTCACCCACTCAAGCCTTATGGCACTGCACAAAGAGGGGGGGGAGAGAGGTTGGTGAGCCTTTCTCTGTGATGGCCAGCTGCTTCACCTCCCTTTATTATCACCCAGCCACCAAGATTAACCCAGGGGTTTTTCACAAGCAAGTTAATATTAGAGTCAGAGACGCTGGGTCTCCAGGTCCAGAAGGGACTTGGCTAGGTTAGAGATGCAGGCAGTGGCTCAGGTCAAAGGACCTCAACCTCATGCTGTTTTTCTTATTCCAGATTTTTGTATCACCAGATAGTATTGAAAATAAATCGCAAATTAGAATCTGTGAGTGATGGAGTTTGGAACATGCCTCATGAGACTTGCAATAGTGGTATTTAACTTGTGTTAGAATTTAAAGTTCTGGGGTTTTAGTATGTCCTGACATTTTTTTTTTTTAAGTTAGGCAGACACTTTCACCCTCTTGTCTATGTGAGACAAATCTGTGGACCTTCCCCCATCTGTGTGTGTCACAGTCCCACAGCATGATGGATCGTTTGTGCTTGGGGGAGGCTTAGGATGGGGCTTGGAGGGGCCTTGCAGGTCAGGAGAGAAATACAGCCACAGCTCTGCGGTAGGGGGGCTGCCAGGGCGGGATTAGCAGGGGGAGGGAGGGCAGCGCTAGGCGGGAGGGGGAACAGGCCTCCTATGCATGTAGTGCCTGTATTCATTCTCTGGGGAGTAAAAGAGGGCTGGCTGGCCATTACTCAGGGCCACAAATAAAGTCAATGCTTTTCTCTTTGTCAAAAGCAAGCCCCGTGGGGCTAGGGAATACCAGAGAATGACTCTGCAGGTCTGTGGGGAAAGGCCAAGACCATCTCTCTACCCGAGGGCCTTGTGCTCATGGCTGCGGTTGGGGACAGTAGTTAATATTTGGAAGGTCTCCTGCTCACATAGGCATGCATCAGTGACAGCCATCAGAGGCCTGTGGCCAGCGGTCTCTGCAAGCTTCTTCCTGATTCCCTTTAAGGAAGCAGTTCAGCTCCCTCCTGGGGGCCACAGAACCTCCACAGATCAAGGACCACCAAGTTCTGCTACCCCCCTGTCTCTGGTTCCTCTCCACATACAGACATAGAAGTGTGTGGCTGGCGAGAAGGGAAACACTGAGCAGTCTTGATTTTACTTATTTGGTATTTGAGTTTTGGTTCACTTTGTAGCCCAGACTAGTCTTAAACTCACCATGCTACACAGACTCTTTTGGAACTTACAATGTAGCCTAGGCTGCCCTGCCACTTGTAACGACCCTCCTGCCTCAGCCTCCTCTAAGCTGGAATCACAGCTCCACCACCACAACCCGCTCACTTTCAGTTTTGAAGAGCGGGAATCTTCTGAGACTGAAGTCCAAGTGCCAGAATGTTCGTCAGAAAGGGAGAAAGGGGAGTCTAGGTGGCTTCAGAGGTGAAGGCAGCCGTACTTGCTGGGGGAAGGAATCAGCAGGGCTGCAGTTAGGGCCTAGGCTTTGGCTTCCTTCCTGAACAGTTAAAAAAAAAAAATCCTTAGAACAACAGAAGTCTGGACTCATGAGCTTCCTTCCTGACAGGCCAACCTGGTGGGGCTTCATTCACCCCAGCAGCAGTCAAGGTTGATTTACAGGGTGGGGTGGGGGTGGGAACCTAGACGTGTGAGGGGTTAACCCTTTCCTGACCACAGGCATGCAAACACGGCTTCTTTCTCACGTCCCCCTGTGGTATGGACAGCCTTTTACTGTTATCCCTGACTAAGAGGGTGCTTGCTACTGTGACCGCAGCACCTCTTCAGCAGAAGAGCTCTGACCAGGAGAAGCTGAGTCACTTGAAGGAGACCTGTGAGTCTGTGACAGCTGGCATTGTGACTCATGCATGGCTGGCAAGGTCTCTGGGGCTCTTGGTGACATTCTGTTGACTTCTGGAGCATTGCATTGGTCATGATCTCTGCACTGAGGTGGTCCTAGGAAGCACGGTTTTATCACTGAGATATTGGCACTGCACGGGGTGGGGGGGGGAGGGCACAGGGCTTCTTCCTCGTGACTGTTCGTTGTTGTTGGTGGTGGTGGTGGAAAACACCACGATGGAGGAACACAGCACCAGTGGAAAGTGGAGTACATCCATTGATCTATTTCATCGTTCAGCCAGATTTCCCAGGCATCTGCATTCTTCCCAGGCATCTGTCTTGAGAAGGGAATGGTGAGCAGAATGATCATATCTTGTGCTTTCCTGGAGCTAAAAGTGCAGTTAGCCTCTGAAGGGGCTGGGAAAAGTGTTAGTGCTGGGGAAGTTAAGCCACCATGGGATTAGAAGTAGGAGTGTCTGATCTCGGCTGAGATTCGGGGTCTCTCTGAAGCAGGCCACTTTTAAGCTGCTATCTGAAAATCAGGCCGTTACTTAGTCAAAGCAGCTCGATACAACAGTTTGCTTCTTTTGGATGGAATATTGCATCCGAGAATGAAAGAAAGAATTCCAGAGCCAGCATGGATTGCCTGAGATAAATTGAGAATACTGTTTCTCCGTGCTAGGATCTGAGATGTGACCTCCGATAACCACCTTATTCTACCTTATTCTGGTCCTCTCAACAGTATCCATTTGGTGCTTAGATTATTCTGAGGTCCAGCATCAGAGAGATCGCTGATTTTAAAGTAGCTTTATAAGGTAGGTATGGTGACACACACCTTAAATTTCAGCACTCTGGAGGCAGGAGGCAGGTAGATCTTCATGAGTTTGAGACCAGCCTGATTCTCCACAGAGAGCCCTAGACTGGCCAAAGCTACATAGCAAGACTCTGTCTCAAAACAAACAAACAAACAAACAAACCAACCAACAAAAGAACACAAAACCAAACAAAAAATAGCTTTCTAAGGATGACACTATAAAATAGTATTTGGTGACATGTATCTTAATACCAGAAGACCCAGCAGAACCCAGAACCAAGCTTGGCACAGAATAAAGATTAAGCAATTGTTTGCAGAGAAGGAAGGCTTACCCCGGTGACATTTAGTCAGGTAGATAGGGGTCTTTGTCTTTTTACTGAAGTTCACGGTCAGGTCTACAGTCGGTACCCCACAGAGATATGGTAGGTCTCAGACTTAGAGCACTCGCTCGCCCGATTGACCTTCACTAATCACCTGGAATCCTGGAACCATCTCATGGCAAAACTTCCAATGGGAGGAGCATTGCTCAGTCTTTCACAGGGAAGGTTAGTGCCAAGCATTGAAGAAGTGAAAAAGGAAGCAAAGCAAACTGTTTCCCGGCCTAGCACACAGGCACACTAAGAGCAACAGGGCCTCCACCAGCTCCGCTGTGGTTTTCCCTGCTTCTTATCTTCAATCATCTCTCTCCATCCATAGCATTTCCGTAGGCACTTCTGCATGCAGAGCGTTTTGCCCAGTGCTGTATAGGGGAGTCAGAGAACTTGGTCATACTTCCTCTTCTTGAGGGCCTCGTGGACAAGGTGAACAGTGAGGATGTGGTTGTAGGAAAAAGTGACCCTTGAACAGGTGTTGTGAGCTTGTGGATGTCAGGACAGGGAGCCAGCCCTATGTCTGGGGTTCACAAATGTGCTGTCAAGACTGTGCCTTCATTTCACCTGTGGTGGTGGAAGAAGGAAAGAAGAGAGGGTCAGGACTGTCCCCCATAATGCAGATTCCCAGGGCCCACACTGGACGGGCTCTTCTGAGTCGTTGAACCATTGTGAGTTCAGAAGGAGCCTCTCCAAGTGATTTCTATGAAAGATGGATGGGAAGGTTTTACAAAGGAGTTTGGTCTTCAAGGGAGGCGAGCTAGATCCAGCCAGAATGGGTAGGCTGTATCCTACCCAGGAATTCTGGGAGGTTAGAATGAAGATGAAGGCTCTGGGGACCAACAGTACCTTTTTTAGCCTCCTGTCTTGGGGACCGTTTGTCCAGCTGTCTCTGGCCGCGCCATCCCCAATTCTGCCTTGGTTCCTCTTCCAGTCATTTCCCCTTTGCCTCTCTTATTGCCGATCAGCTGACTGTGTGTGCTCAGACCTCCCCTTCTTGGTGCAATATTGTCATTAGGAGGTGGCCCAGCAGAGGGGCATGAGGTGCTTAGCCAGATGTGCGTGAGTCCAACATGCCTTGATGCTCCTTGGGCTCCAGCCAACAGCTATCTGCTGGTTGCTGCAGCGCTGCCAGAAGGAGCTGCAGAGGGTTACTGTGCTCACGGCTGTTATTTTGCTTTTGCTTGGGTTTTTGTCAGCTTCCTGCCCTCTTCTCCAGCCCCGGGGCCTTCGAAAGCTTATTTGTACAGAAGTAATGCTCATGCTCGGAGGGTTAGAGGAATCAGTCTCCACTGTCTGGCTCTTTGCTTTCTTGCTGGAACCCCTTGGGCGAAACTGCCTGAGGGTGAAGGTTAAATGGAACATGAGCAAGGATCAGCCTGAAGCTCAGGAGCCACAGATACCTGTGGGTGAGGAATATGCATGTCAAGTTTGCTTCTAGATTTGGGGGTGGGGCTTCCTCTCAAAGTAGCCCCCCCCCTTTTAAACATCACAATTTCATATAATTATTTGTTCAACTATCTCTTTGTCATAAGGCCACATCTGTGTCCTGGTGTCACTCCGTCCAGTGTGTGTCCTCATGTAGCGCCTGGCTCCATAGAGACTGGGTGTAGTTAACAAATGACCGCATAAACCCTGCTGAGTTCCGCGGAGACCGCCAGCTCACACGATAGCTGTCCCTTTTGACTCAGGGAAAAGGACCAACAGGGGGGCCAGCATGGGGCTGGGTGCCCTTTGGCACAATTGTTTATGGGAAGGGGTGGCTGGAAGGTAAAGGTGACTTCAGCAAGCTGTGCGGCTTTTGTCTCTCTGAACCTCATCTTCTCGTCTCACTTCTGTCAAATAGTGAGACGGTGAATGACCCTTGTCCTCTACGGGGTCTCTGAGCCTGAAAAGGCAACAGGGTGCCTTCTCTAATCTAAAACCAGCCCCCACCACACGTACACAGCCTTTCAAGAGTCTGTGTTTAAGCCAGGTGGTGGCGCACACCTTTAAATCCCAGCACTTGGGAGGCAGAAGCAGGTGGATCTCTGAGTTCGAGGCCAGCCTGGTCTACAAAGCAAGTTCCAGGACAGGCTCCAAAGCTACACAGAGAAACCTTGTCTCAAAAAAACCAAAAACCAACCAAGCAAACAAAAGAGTCTATGTCTAAAATGCTAGGTGGCTGTAGGCAGCCCAAATAGTTAATGAAGTAGCCGAGTGTCCAGCCATGAGGGAACCTGTCTCACAATCCAGCCTTGAAGCTGGACTTCAGTAGGGAGGCCATCCCTGAAGTTTATGTGTGATGTTCCTTAGTAGTTTGGAGCAAAAGTTGCCAATGCTCTGTAGACTGTCTCTGCAGGCAGGTTCGTAGGCCACTGTCTACACAAAAGCATGACGTTTCTGCTGAAATTGCATTTCACCAGATCACCAAAGGAATTCACCCTTTGCCTTGCTTCTTGGCAAAGTTTTCGGGAGCTTTTATGTTCTCTTCCTATTCTGTGGGGGCAAGGTTAGCTCAGAAGCGTGGCGCCTCGGCTTAAGGAATGATGGGCAGAACGGAGATGAAGAAGGTTTTCTGCCCTTGCTTAGGCTGTAACAGCCTTGACGAATGGGGCAGTTACCAAAAGGGTTGTATTGAATTGGGAAGGACTGGGAAGGGCCTGACTCAGAGCTGGACAGGGAGGGATGGAAAGAGCGAGCGTTTGGAAGAGACTTGACTCCTGAGGTAAACTTCATTGTGCGATTATTTAATAGACCATTAACAAGCAGATTCATTAACAAGATCTTAATTAACAAGTTCCAGGGTTATTCCTCCTAGTTCCCAGGGGAACTGTTCTCCTTCTATTTAGTCCCAGAGACTTCCTACCCCTTAAACTAACCGCAGCAGATGCGTTTAAATCCAGTATTTTTTATTGCAAGTGAAACGGCTGTGGGCAGAATGGCAGGGACATAGTGTTCTTTCTAACAGTGGCTCACTCCTTTTGAGCACATTCTGTGTGTTAGTCACTAGTTGGAGTGCTGTCCTGGTACAAATTCATTATTTCCCTGTAATAACTTAACACTTATAAAATCCCCGAGATGGGTATTGGTGATATCCACTCACAAGTGGGGAAATTGAGGCAGGGAGTGCTTAAGCAACACCCCCCCCCTGCAAAGAGAAGCACTAGAAATGGGATTTGAACCCAGGCCCTCTGACTTCAGAGTCACCGGAGAGGAAGAAACCCTGGGAAGAAGGAGGCCCGCGGGTCAGGCATAAGAGGCAGTAGGCTAAGAGGACTGTGAGGGCCCAGCTCAGTAGTGAAGTGCTTTCTTAGCATGCATGAGACCCTGGGATCAATCCCCAGGATCCTAAGTAAATAAAAATAAACAAATAAAATAAAAGTGCAAAGCCGCTCACTGTGTGCTTGAGGCAGCTGGCAGCCCTTTGATGTGTCTGGCTTTGTACTTGAAGAGATTGTAAGGGTCTTGGTAGGGTGGTGGTCCTTACATACAGCCTGTTTTGGCCCACGCACAGCCCTTGCTATCCTTACTGCGCTGTGAGTTGCTCGCCGTAGATGTCATGTCTTATTTGTGTCTGTTTCCGGTATTACTGCACAGCCTGAAGATTATTAGTTATGATCTAAAAAGCAAGGCTTGTCAGATGTGCTGGGGATGGGATGGGGGTGGTTAAGAGTCACCTAACTCCTGACACCATTAGCACTGTAGTGTCTGCCTCTGAGCTACTGATAGCCCTTTGTAGATCCGCTGCTCGAAGAGCCAGCTCTGAACTGTGGAAGGTGCTCTTCCTGGCTCTCCAATCCTCAAGGTGAAGGGGACCAACAGTCGCTCAGGGCTGTTATAGTGACTTAATATAAAATAAAAACAAACTCATAGGTGAAGCACAATTAAGAAAAACTCAGGGTCAGAAATTGGGGTTCAGCCCGAAGATCTGAAGAGCAAAACAGCCAACCACTGGCTCTTACCTCGACCTCAGTCTGAAATGGTGATCCTGCCTCCTGGAATCTCAGAATGAGACTGTCTCTGAGAGCTGTTTTTCCCCCACCCCTTTTTATATTCCTCTCTAGGGCTGGGATTAAAGGCGTGCCCCACTGGGATTAAAGGCATGCACCACCTGATTTTTATGGCAACAACTGTGGCTACTGGGATTAAATGTGTGTGCCATTATGGCTACAGGGATTAAAGGTGTATGTTACCATAACCTGGTCTGTAAGGCTAAGCAGTGGGACTGTTTTACTCTCAGATCTTCAGGCAGTCTTTATTTGTTAAAATACAGTTGAAATGCCACTACATGTAGGAATGATATTTGGCATAAAGTAAACCTGCAATAAATGTTAGCTCAGTTACCTTGAACTTCAACCCGCCCCCCCCCCCCTTACTCTCCATCACATGACGGGGATAGGAATTTTGGTAAGCTCTTACGTGTTCTTGCCGGTGGTGACAGCATTGTGTGTGGAGTGGGGATGGCAATGACGCTGTGGTCTCTCGTGTAGCTCAGGCTTGCCCCACGCTCTCCATCTAGCCTAGGATGACATTGAACTCTGAGTTTCCTTGCCTCCACCGTGGAAATTCTGTTTTAAGACATGATCACCACACCTGGTTGATGACTTGTCTTTTGCTAGCAGGAAAAAGTCCCAGTTGAACTAAGGAACTGATGTCTGTAGTGTTGTCTCCCCTTCCGGACTCCAGACACGTGAGGACTGGAGCAAGGAGAACTTCAGCCTTTAAGGACTCTCTCTTTAAACTTCCCAAAAGACACCAAGTGGAAAAAACTAGAATTCTACACTCAACTACTAATGAGGGAAGAACAGTAAGCCTTTTAGAACTTTTTAATTAGTTTGGTTGTCGGCCTTTGGCTAATCAGCAGCCACTCAGAACAAGCAACTGTGAGACTCCTGGGAAGATTAGGAAGTGCCAATCACCTAGCCGCCTAGCCATGGGGGGCGGGGGCTAGAGTGAGGGTGGAGTTAGGCCTCATTGTTCCAGGTTGTTTTCTGCCTTTTCTAATTTCATTGCTTACACAAAGCGTAAGGCTGAGTCACACTGCTTTTATCCTATCCAGATTTCACCCATTTGTTCTTTGTAGAAATATTCCCCCAAATTTTGATGGGAAGACTCAGTAGGAGCAGTCATTCTGGCAGCTCGCTCTCCCTCGGCATCCACCCCACTGTCCCCTTCAGTTACCCATAGATGTTCCTATGTCTTGTGTTCTAAGTAGCCGGGCCATAGTATCACTTTCTTTAGCAGCCTTCTAACTTCTAAGAGGCTTAATAGGCAAGGAGATTGCGGGGCCTTTGACTCTCCCTGAGCCTTAGCCCTAAGTGGTTTATTCTATTAAGCTGATTCTTGGAGGTGAAGAGAGCTTTGCTGGCTAAGAAGTTGGGGTGGGGGGAGAGTGGCAGTTAGAAGAATAGGAAGTGGTCACCCCTTTTCTGCTACACCCCACCCTCCAGCCCAACCCTGTCCCTATTTTCAAAGCTGTTACGGAGTGGAGGGAGTGGCGTTGAAACTAAGCCAGGGACTTAGAAATTAAGACACTGGTCCAAGCCCCACCCTGCCCTGCCCACCACGCTGCCCTCCCCCTCACCACGTCTACCCTTCTTGACCATTGGATCCTAGTCTGCAGTCGTACCGCTTCTGGATTTTTCCTTCCAGTCCTCCTTCTGCCTCTACTGCATTGCAAAAGTTGGAGCCATGCATGAAGGAGTAAAGCAGAAAATCATAGAACTATTGATTCAGAGAGATGAGCCCTATCGAGTCATGGAAAGTCGAAAAAAAAAAATTAACAGCGTTTAGTTCAACGTAGACAAGAATGCAGAATCTCCCTTGATTTTTTTTTTCCTGTTCCATCTAGGTGAGCCTGTCCCTTTTGACAGTCTGATCCACAGTGAGGATATTCAGATTCTTCGTTTGCTATCTTTGTGGTTCCAAGAGGCAACAGGTTTGGAAAGCAGAGGCCAGTGTCTGATTTCCATTCGGTGTGCGGAACTGCAGGGAAACTGAGAGAGTTTTGTGGGCGGGGAAAATGGAAGCTGTGGGAGAAGTGAGGGAGGCTATCAGGGCTGTGAGGATAGGAAAAAACCTGGGGCATTCTTCAGCCAGAACTGAAAAGGAAAACCAAAGACCAGGGTCTGAACAGAAGGAAAGAGAACTCTGAGCTGGAGGCAGGAAGAAGACAGTTGGAAGATGTCTTACTTTGGGTTTTTATTGCTGTGAAGAGATGCCATGACCACAGCAACTCTTATAAAAGAAAATGTTTTTTAAATTGTTTTTACTGAGCTATATATTTTTCTTCACTCCCCTCCCTTCCTTTCCCCTCCCTTTCTACCCTCTCCCATGGTTCTCATGCTCCCAATTTACTCAGAAGATCTTGTCTTTTCCTATTTTCCATGTACATTAGATCCATGTATGTCTCTCTTAGGGTCCTCTTTGTTGTCTAGGTTCTCTGTAGGCTGGTTTTACTTTGCTTTATGTTTAAAAGCCACTTTTGAGTGAATACATATTATATTTGTCTTTCTGGATCTGGGTTACCTCACTCAATATGATGTTTTCTAGATCCATCCATTTACCTGCAAATTTCAAGATGTCATTATTTTTTTCCACTGTGTAGTACTCTATTGTGTAAATGTACCACATATTCTATATCGATTCTTCAGTCGAGGAGCATTTAGGTTGTTTCCAGGTTCTAACTATGACAAATAATGTTGTTATGAACATAGCTGAGCACATGTCCTTGTGGCACAATTGAGCTTCCTTTGGATATATACTCAAAAGTAGTATTGCTGGGTCTTGAGGAAGGTTGTTTCCTAATTTTCTGAGAAATTGCCACACTGATATCCAAAGGGGCTGTACCCTCCTTGCATTCCCACCAGCAGTGCAGAAGTGTTCCCTTTTCCCCACAACCTCTCCAGTATAAGTTGCCATCAATATTTAGGTGTAAGATGGAATCTCAGAGTTGTTTTGATTTGCATTTCTCTGATGACTAAGGATGTTGAGGATTTCCTTAAGTGTCTTTCAGTCATTTTAGATTTCTCTGTTGAGAGTTCTGTTTAGGTCTTTACCCCATTTTTTTAGATTTTGGATTACTTGTTCTTTTGATGTTCAGTTTCTAGAGTTCTTTGTATATTTTGGAAATCAGTCCTCTGTTTGATGTGGCGTTGGTGAAGACATTTCCCATTCTGTAGGCTGCTGTTTTGTCTTGTTGACTGTATTCTTTGCTTTACAGAAGCTTCTCAGTTTCAGGAGGTCCCATCTATTAATTGTTTCTCTCAGTGTCTGTGCTACTGGGATTATATTTAGGAAGTGGTCTCCTGTGCCAATGTGTTCAAGTGTACTTCCCACTTTCTCTTCTATGAGGTTCAGTGTGGTTGGTTTTATGACGAGGTCTTTGATCTATCTGGGCTTCAGTTTTGTGCATGGCAATAGATACAGATTTATTTTTATTCTTCAACATGTTAATATCCAGTTATGCCAGCACTGTTTTTTGAATATGCTTTCTTTTTTTACATTTTATATTTTTTGCTTCTTTGTCAAAAATCAGGTGTTTGAAGTTGTGTGGATTGATATCCAGGTCTTCAATTCAGTTTCATTGGTCCTCCTGTCTGTTCCAGGAACAGAACAGAAAATATGCCAATACCAAGCTGTTTTCAGTACTGTAGCTCTGTAGTAGAGTTTGAAGTCAGGGATTATGGTGCCTCTAGAAGTTCCTTTATTGTGCAGGATTGTTTTGGCTATCCTGGGTTTTTTGCTTTCCCATATGAAGTTGGGTATTGTTATTTTGAGATCTGTGAAGAATTTTGCTGGGACTTTAATGGGCATTGCATTGAATCTGTAGATTGCTTTTGGTAAGATTGCCATTTTTACTATGTTAATTCTACCTACCCAAGAGCATGGGAGATCTCTTCATTTTCTAGTGTTTTCTTCAATTTCTTTCTTCAGAGATTTAAAGTTCTTGTCACACAAGTTTTCCACTTGTTGGTTAGAGTTACTCCTAGATATTTTATGTTATTTGTGGCAATTGTGAAGGGCTATGTTTCTCCGATTTCTTTCTCAGCCCTTTTATCATCTGGTTAAAAGAGGGCTACTGATTTTTCCAAATTAATTTTGTATCCTGCTATATTATTGAAGGGGTTTATGAGTTGTAAAAGTTCCTAGGTAGAATTTTTGGGGTTGCTTATGTAAAGTATCGTATCATCAGCAAATAGTGAGAGTTTGACTTCTTTTTCAGTTTGTATCCCTGTGATCCCCTTTTGTTGTCTTTTGTTAAGTACTGTATTGAATAGATATGAATAGAGTGAACAAGCTTGTCTTGTTCCTGATTTCAGTGGGATTGCTTTGAGTTTCTCTCCATTTAGTTTGATATTGGCTGTTGGCTTGCTGTATATTACCTTTATTGTGTTTAGGTGTGTTCCTTATATCCCTGCTATCTCCAAGACCTTTATCATGAAGGGATGTTGTATTTTGTCGAAGGCTTTTTCAGTATCTAATGAGATGATCATTTTTTTTTTTCATTTTGTTTATATGGTGGATTATACTGACAGATTTTCATATGTTGAACCATCCCTGTATCTCTGGGATGAAATTGACTTGATCATGGTGGATGATTTTTCTGATATGTTCTTGGACTCAGTCTGCCAGTATTTTATTGAATATTTTTGCATCGATATTCATAAGTGAGGTTGGTCTGTAATTCTCTTATGTAAAATGTTTTTTAAAATATTTCTTTATTTATTTTTATGTGTGTGGGTGTTTTGCCTGCAAGTATGTCAGTGTGAGGGTGTCAGATCCTCTGCAACTAGAGTTACAGACAGCCATGAACTGTTATGTGGAGACTTGGAATTGAACCCAGGTCCCCTAGGAGAGCAGCTAGTGCTCTTAATCATTGAGCCATCTTTCCAGCCCCTAAAGTAAAACATTTAATTGAGGTGGTGGCTTATATTTCAGAGGCTTAAGTCCCTTATCATCATGGTGGGGAGCGTGGCAGCACGCAGGCAGACATGGTGCTAGAGCAATAGCTGAGAATCCTATATCTTATAGGCAACAGGAAGTCGACTGAGACACTGGACAGTATCTTGAACACAGGAAACCTTAAAGCCCACCCCCACAGTGACACGCCTCCTCCAACAAGGCCATACCCATTCCAACAAAGCCACACCTCCTAATATTGCTGCTCCCTTTGAGATTATGGAAGTCATTACATTCAAACCACCACAGAAGCGTTCCTGGGAATCCATGTTTGATGGTATGGCCCTATCCATGAAAGTCTGGGGGAGCAGAGACTTCACATAGTTGGTGAGAGTATAAAGAAGTCTCTTTAGGGGTGATTTAAAAATATTTAGCTACAAAAACTTAAATGCAGATTGCAAATATCCTTTGATGGGATTCAAACTTTAGGAATGTAGTGTACATTCATCTGGTCAAGTACATGAAGATGAATGTTCTTTATAGTGCTGTTTATGATGTGAAAAATAAATTAATTATGATACATCCATATAATACTCGAATAAAGAAACTGAGTTAGGGCCCTAAGTATTTCTATGTAAAACAGAGTACATTAAGGCATGGGGAGAACCTTTGTGGACTGGTGAGATAGCTCACTAGTTAAAAGTGCCTAAGTCTGATGACCTGAGTTTGATCCCTTAAGACCCATGTGGTAGAAGGAGAGAACTTTCCCGTGTTGTTATCTGACCTCTATATGCTGTGTTACACGTGTGCCCTCTACCCCATATAAGACAAAGGAATGTAACAGGAGCTGGGGAAATGGCTCCGAAGAATATATTAAAACAAAACCAAACCAGCTAACAGCAGTTTCCTCTGGGAAATATTACTAGGAGGGAAAGGAGGGAATGGTGCTGTTCACCTGATGCTCTTGTGAATAGAATCTGAATAGATAGTATGTGCATGTGTTATTTTGCAATTTTAAAAAAAATCTAGTTTATAAGTTTAGAAAGATAATTTGAAAATTCTGGCAAAGTAAGAACATCAAGTAAAACCCCCAGGAAAATCTGAGTAAAGCATGAATTTTAATTCCTAAAACTATGACCAATATTGCTTCATTGTTTCTTGACAAATATACCATATTAATATTGGGTGTTAATAATAGGGAAAGTGGGGGAGTAAATAAAAATTCTGTAGTCCCAGCACTTGGGAGGCAGAGGCAGGGGCATCTCTGTGAGTTCGAGGCCACCCTGGTCTGCAGAGCAAGTTCCTGGACAACCAGGGCTGTTACACCCTGTCTTGAAAAACCAAAAAAAAAAAAAAAAAAAAAAAAAACCCAAAAATATCTATACTAGTTTTGCAGTTTTTATTTATGTCTAAGGCTATTCTAAAATAAAATTTCATTTTAAAAATATAATTGAAAAAGTTTTAGAATGAGACAGCCTTATTCTAGAAGGTGGGGACAATATGGGAAATGGTTAAAGATTAAACCTTCAAAGCCTAAATTGATAAAATGATTGAGTCCTTTGGTTCTAAACTAATTACTAGTTGTCTTTCTCTTCTGTGGCCGAGTAGATGGGATTACAGTCATAAACAATGGGAAATGGCCAACTTCTCTGTTGTTTTGTTTGTTTGGTTTTTTGAGACAGGATTTCTCTGTGTAACAGCTAACTTTTTATATATACACACACATATAATTAACTTTTTTTCTGAATTAGTTTATTTAAAAAAAAAAAGAGCTAATGTTGGCTCTTTCTATTCCACCTTCCAGAAAAGCAGGCTGGCTTGGAATCCACACCATGAAGGGAGTTTTGAAAAGAATGAAGAGTCTTAGTGGCCACTGCTTATTGTTCTTATCGAGTGAGCAAAAGGACAGGTGTGAAGGGTAAATGGGCTCCCATTTAACAAACCCCACCAGCCAGCATTTCTGACACTGCCTCCCATAATTTAGCACAGCAGCCAAGTGGAAGGGATCCAGAAGACTGCCTCTGTAGCCGTGGCCTCTGTGGGTCTTCTGCCTCATGCACTAGGGGCCTGTGTCTTTTGCAGGCGTGGGGATGAAAGAGCAGACTCTTGCCATTGGCTTAGTGGAATGTATGTGTGTTTATCTTCCGGCCTCAGACTCCAGGGCGCAGTTAAGATGAGAAGATTTCCCTTTAAGTGGTTAATTTCCCCGCGAGAGGCAGGTGCCTTGGCTTTACCCTTCGATGCAGTGGAAGGAGTTTCTGTTCCCAGTTGGCCTCGGTCTGAGAGGGAGGGTCTTCCGCAGCTGGTCACAGCTGGCAACCGTCATCCAGGAGCTTCTGTCCCTGCTTCTGACACATTGTGCTTTCATTGTTCGTCCAACTTCTCTGACCTGGCTTTGTTTCTGTGGTGCTCGGTTTCCCCACATCACAGCACTCAATAGTTTGTCTGTTTTCAGTTTTGCTAAGAGTGTGCATGGGAGAGAAAACGGAGTATTTCAGTCTATATAGGAATTTAAAAATGAGCAATTAGCACGATGGAGCACACCTTTAATCCCAGCACTCCCGAGGCAGAGGCTGTCAGTGTTCTTTGAGTTCAAGATCAGCCTGGTCTACAAAGAGTCTATCTCAAGACAAGAGCAAGTAATTAAAAGTTGTTCTGCTTTTTAGTCACGCTGGTGGTTTTGAATGATGTCGGTTGTACAATATTTCTTCCTACAGAAACGTTTTCTTTGTCTAACTTGGAAAATGTTCCTATGGTTAATTTAATTTTTTGGTTTGTAAGTTTTAAATTAGCACATTCTAAAATTGCTGTTTAGTAAACCTTGTTGGGGGGGCAGTGCTGTAGCTCAGTTGCTGGAGTGCTTACCTAGCACACACAAGGCCCCCTCCTTGATCCTGGAGCACAGTATGAACGAGGCAAGATGATGCACACCTGTAATCCCAGCACTGGAGGTAGAAGCAAGAGAAGTACAAGTTCAAGGCAATCCTCAGCTGCCTAGAAAGATCTAGGCCAGCCTGGGCTACTTAAGACATTGTCTCTGAAACAACAGAAAG
This sequence comes from Microtus ochrogaster, assembly GCF_000317375.1. NCBI lineage: Eukaryota > Metazoa > Chordata > Mammalia > Rodentia > Cricetidae > Microtus > Microtus ochrogaster. Next base: position 839,076 of record NW_004949167.1, on the reverse strand, counting down.
AAAAGCTAGGTTTGGTGGCACATGCCTGTGGTCGCAGCACTCAGCGGGCAAATGTTGTAGAAGGTCGTTAGGTCGTTGTTTCCCAGCCTCCCGCAATAATCACACAGAAGCCGTTATCATTTAAATCGCTGCTTGGCCAATTACTTATGTGAATTTCTAGCTACCTCTTAAATCTAGAATTGACCCATTTCCATTACTTTATATTTTACCATGAGGCTCATGGCCTACTGGCAAGGTTCCAGCTGGCGGCTCACATTTGTCTCTGGCAGCGGCTCCATGGCTTCTCACTGACTCCATCTTCTTTCTCCCAGCATTCAGTTTAGTTTTCTCTACCTCGCTCTATTCTGCTAAGCCACTGGCCGAAACAGCTTCTTCATTCATTAACCAATAAAAGCAACACATATACAGACATATACAGAAGGACTTCCCACACCAGGTGCAAGTAGAAGGATTAGATGTTTAAGGTCATCCTTGGTGATATAGGGAGTTTGAGGCTAGCCTGTTTTCCCTGACTCAAAATAGGGTGTGTGGGTGCCTTTCTACATGGACGGGTTCAGGTCCTCGGGCTGTGCTGCACTTTACTGACTGAGCTCTCTCCATGGCTCCCCAGAGATACTGATTTTTTTCTTTCAGTGTTGGAAGTTGAACTAGGGGCCTTGTACATGCTATGTGAGTAGACCCTCTGGAAGTCCTATTTGTGCTTAAATTTTGAAAGAGTGAAGTGAGCTCTAGGGTAGAATGTTTTTGTTTGGTATTTGTAAACTTTAATTTGCCTAATTGCTGCATTTGAATATTTTTTAAATGTAAGTCATGTTATTTTAAAATTATTAATTGCTTATAGTAAGACTAGTAAATTACTCAAGGAAGAAGTTATGACTATTACATGATTATTTGTCCTTAAAACACATGTCCCACTTGCGCCCGGTGTGGAGGCACATGCCTCAGTGCTCAGGAGGTAGAGGCAGGCAGATCTCTGTGGGGCTAGCCTGATCTACATAGTAAGTAACAGGACAGCCAGGGCTGTGTGAAAAAAACATCATCATCATCGTCGTCAACAACAACAACAACAAAAAGCCCACTGTCAACCTACCTGATTTGTCCCTAGAAATGGCGTTTCGTTTGTGACATGAACAGTGAGCAAGAGGCAGCTGTGTTAGGGTTTGGGGACAGGGACCAGGTTCATTTAGGGGCAGAGAAAAGACCTGGGGGCTGGCATTGTTTAGGGGGTGATGGTAGCAGTATGCTAAACAAAGAAGAGCCACAATGTGATGGATGGTGGGTTGAAGCCTAGAAAGGCTGGTAACAAACCTTGTAAAATCACCACCGTTAACCAGGCAGTGGTGGTACACGCCTTTAATCCCAGCACTCAGGAGGGAGAGGCAGGCAGATCTCTTGAGTTTGAGGCCAGCCTGGTCTACAAAGCTAGTGCCAGGACAGCCAGGGTTACACAGAGAAATTCTCTCAAAAATCAAACAAAAAAAAAAAAGCCTTTTCCGCTGTAGGTACTTAATAAGTAAATTAATTAAACAAAAAGTACAAAAAAAAAAAAACTACCCCCAAATAAACAACCCAATAATTACAACAAACCTGCAAAGACCTAGTGCTAAGTCATGAATTTGACCTTGGAGTTCCTGGGATACCGGCTTTAATTGGTCTTGGCACTTCTGAGCTGTGTTGGTTACTATGGAGCCAGTGATTTAAAGTCTTCCAAACTGTTTTTTGTGTCTATGTGTGTGGGGTGTATGTGTTCTTATGCATGTGTGTTGGTGTGTGCCCCTCTATGTGGAAGCCAGAGATTAGCACAGGCCATCTTTCTCCATAGCTCCACTTCCTTTTTTGAGACAGGGGCTCACTGTGGCCTGGAGTTGTTGACTGGCTAGACTTGCTGCCAACCAATCCCCAAGAGATCCTCTGTCTCTACCTCCCTCTACCCGACAAGGGATTACAGGTGCCACCATGACTGGCTTTTTACAGGGATGCTATGGATTCACGCTATGGTTTCCAGCTTGTACAGCAAGCGATTTGCCAGCACAGCCCGTGATTTAAGCGAAGAAGCTCACTTTGCTTGACTGAATAACGGAAATGAGATAACACATCTCTTTGTCTCATTGGTTAGATTAGGTAAGAGAATGTGTTTGCCATATGACACAATGGCACCTTGAGACAGTAGTCAGGGAGATGTCTATGTGATTTCAGCCCCGGGGCAGGTACTAGATAGAGCCTGCCATAGCAGGAACACTGGAGACCATTTCATAATTGGGAGTCTGCCTCCTGAATCTCAACTTTTGCTGACATTTAAGGACCTGAATTTTCAAATAGGAAGGGAAAGAAAAGACTGTTAAGAGGAGAGAGTGGAATTCGAGCGTTCAGGCGAGGGTCTTTGATGGCAGCTGAGCAATTTTAGAGGTTGGGTCCCCTGCCCCTTCATTCTCGAGCTGAAGACTTGCATCCTTCTTCAAGCCAGCATCCACTTCTCTCTGAAAATGCTCTTTGGAGCCCAGGGAAGCTCTCATCTTGTATCTAGTTAAACGCCTTGATTAAGGATATGTCTGCCCATGTAAATCATTTGCTTCTCACCTTGCATACCTGGGCCAGGGCCTCTGGGGGCTCCATCAGTGACTGGTCTGATTCGGTGAGGAGAGGGTAGGGCTGGAGAGAGCTCTTTTCTTTAGTGAAGACATAGCCCCTTCTTTGGGGTGATATTTCTTCTTCTCTTTCTCCTTCTTCCTAGATTTTCTTTCCGTGTGTGTGTGTGCACACATGTGAGAAAACAGGTCCAATAGTATACAGAAACTGTTAGCACAAAAGTCAGGGGAGGGGGCTTGCAGGCGCACAAGGTAGTAATTTACCAAGTTTAAATTCCACTTGAACCATGTGGTTTCTGAGTCCTGAACCTTTGGAGGTTCAAGCTGAGTGCACTCTTGACCAAAAAAAAAAAAAAAATGTGGCTTTTCTGGTTCACATCAAAAAGGCTTTAAAAGACTTCGAAGTCTTGTCCTTGGACATCAAACGGGCCTTAACAAAGCAGGATGCTGATGAGATGTGTGCAAATGAACAGATTAGAGTCTCCTTAAGAAGTCCTGGAGCTGGAAACACCAGAGACAGGACCGCTCCAGCTCACCCTCACCCTTGGAACCCAAAGGGCCCTCATGCCCGCGCGTGCCCTCAGTACTTCGCCAGACCCGCAGTGTGACCTTATCTGTCAGTAGGGTCACCTCGAAGTACCCAGGGAATTAGACACTCAAAACAAACTCTTCAATATTCTCTGTCTTGCCCGAGGCAACACTTATGCCCCACCCCCAACGGAAGGTGTAAATTAACTTAGAAAAGATAGGTCATCCCTTTGAAAAATTGCCAGTTGTTTGGATGGCTTAGAGCACAACTTTGCTTATTGAACTAGGCTCTGTCTTTGCTCAGTGGGCTGCTGCCTTTGGTATTGGTGTGGGTTTCTCAGATGGCTGCTATCTTTGGTGTTAGCATAGCGGTCCGGACGAGGCAGGAGCACCTCCATTGCTAAGCCAGTGCCTAAAACTCCCATTGACTGTGTGGGTGGTACTGCAGCTGGGCCAGCTACATGAGCATGGCTTCGGAGTCATGCAGCTAAAATATTAACGATCAGCTTGAAGGAGGGACAACTCTGAGGGACCCTCCCTCCCCTGTTCGAAACCATAATTAGCAATTAAAATATATTTAACACTGTTCCAACCAGCAGCTTCTAAATAAATAATTGTCCCTGCTGATTGAACATCTTTTATTTCTGTGGGTTTTTTTCCCCCTTCTTATCTTTTTTCTCCTGCATAACTTACAGCCCTGTAAATGCTCAGGAGCTGTTAGTGTGATTCTGTCAATACGTTTACCATGGTGACTTGGGTTGTATTTGGCGAACATTTGAAGAAATCAGTCACTGGTTGGAGGGAGGAAAGACAAGCTGTCGATATCCAGGGAGAAATGCTAATAACCCTGGTGACAAATTGTCCCCTGGATTCTCCAAGGGTTAAGGAAAAGCACCTCTCAGACCTGGGAGCTCTGGGCCAAGGGACAGTGACTTGTTAGGAAGCACAGACAGCTGTCACAGCCCTGCTGTGTCCTTTTCATTGTCTTGCTTTGAGCCTCTCCAAGCTGCCCTCTTGAGTTTTGGAGACAAACAGGCCTGCATTTGAATCCTGATTCCCTGTCCACATAAAGTGTTTGGACTTGAGTGGGCTCTGAAGCATCTTCTCACCTGTGAGCTGCGGGTGGTACTGGCCCCAGGAGGGATGAGGAAGGCCTTACACAGAGCACTCGCCACTCTGCTCACACTTTCTGACAACACACACACACACTCTCTCCATTGCATCAGCAGGTAGAAATACATAGACATCTGCTAGCGTCGTAAATGTTTGTGAATTTTTTTATTTATTTAGTTTTGTTTATGTTTATGAGTGCTTTGCCTACATGTACACATGTGTACCATATGAGCATGTTGTCTTTGGAGACCAGAAAATAGCATCAGATCCTCCGGAATTGAAGTTACAGACAGTTTCAAGAAGCCATGTGCTAGGAATTGAACCTGGATATTCTACAGGGGCAAGAAGTGCTCTTCACTCCTGAGCCACCGCTCCAGCCTCTCTATTATCACTCTTAAGATACTTAGTGTTTTATGACAGGGACATACCATGTTTCGTTTAGCTAATAATTAGGATTGCTTACCACTTTTTGGCCTACACTGTGGAGAATAGCTCTGTAAACTTACCTTTGCCAGGGGTTGGATAATTTCCCTAGGTGATATTTCCCAAAGCAGGTTGCTAGATAAAAAGGTAGGCATATTCAAACTGTTCTACTTATTGCCAGGATAACTGTTTCATTATGCTATCAGCAGCACATTGTGATAAATCTTTCATCTTTGTCAATTTACTAGGTACATTGTTTGTTTAATTTGCATTTCTTTGGTTAAGAGTACAATGAAACCTCACTAAATGCTTATTTGAACATTTTAAAAATTAGTTTATCTTCTTTTTAGAATTGTCTGTCTTTATCTACGGGGTGTCTATTGTTATCTTATTTCTTTCTTCTGATGGGATCTGTCTCTGTGGCCTAGGCTGACCCCAGCCTCCAAAGTACTAGGATTACATACAATGTGAGCCACAATATCTGGGTCCTCTTATTGTTTGTTTGTTTATTTATTGTGGGGTTATTTTACTGTATAGCCCTACCTGGTCTGGAACTCCATACGTTGACCAAGCCGGCCTCAGACTTACGGAGCTCTACCTGCCTCTACCTCCAGAACACTGGAATTAAAGTCTTGAGCCGCTGCCCCCAGCCTCTTGTTGATTTTAAGAGTTCTTTTTTATAAGGACGTCACCCTTTTGCACGTTGCACCTGGCGAAGAGAACAGACAACTTGAGGACTACCATCGGAAGCCCATCGGGAGTCTCACAAGTACCAGAATATCTGCTTCGATTCATCCCCTACAGAGAGTCAACTGTGATGGCCACTTCTAAGTTAGCATTGCTGAAGAGAGAGTTCTGGTCTCAGGTGTGAGAGGAAGTCATTGCCCTAGGGCAATCCCGTTCCGTTTCAGAGTGGAGTTCTTTCAGGCCGAGCCTGCTTTAGCCCTTAAGCTTTAAACTTTAATTTGCTGTAGCTATGCACACTTCTTTGAGCCCGTGAAAATCATACCTGGCGAAATATATATATATATATATATATTTTCCTGAGGTGAACAAATACCTTCACGTTTCCTGAGGCTGGCATGAAAGAGAGAATGGTAGAGAATGGGAAGATAAGATGAATGGGGACATAGGACAGGGATAAGAAAGGATGCATCTGGAGTTTTCTGTGCCTTTGACAAAATATTGAGACAATTTAAGAGGAGGAAAAATTTCAATCCTCAGTCACTTGGCCCTGTTACTTCTGGGCCTGTGGCAACGCATCATTGGAGAAGGGTGTAGCAGGGGAAAATGCGCACCTCATGACAGCTGGGAGCAAAAGAGAAAGGAAGGGCCGGAGTCCTAAAGCCCCCTTCAAAAGCATGCCTCATATTCCAGATGACGCCATAGGCAGGTGAACAGCCTTTTAGCACATGGCTTTCAGGGGACATTTAAGATCTAAACCAAAACAATACACATGGAAGAAGTAAACGGATACAGTCAAGGTGACTCACAGAAGGATTGGCCTCAGAGATAGCAATGGTGCTCAGAAGGCTGGCAGCAGCTGGCACTTAGGGAGGATACAAGTATGTAAACAGCCCAAAGATAACACCAAGGTGCATAAGAGAGCACAGTAATACCCAACCTGGGATTAGGTCCAGAAGCTTAAATGCTATTGTTACAATAGTGGAACTCTACTCCCAGCAATTGGGAGGCAGAGGCAGGTGGATCTCTATGAGTTCAAGGCCAGCCTAGTCTTCAGAGCAAGTTTCAGGACAGCCAAGGGATGCATAGTGAGAATCAGTCTCAAAAACAACAAACAAACCAAACAAAAATCCCCCCAAAATGATTTTGTTTCTTGTGATGGTTCAAATGAGAATGTCCCCCATAGGCTCAGATATTTGAATACGTGGTCCCCAGTTGGTTGAATTGTCTAGGAAGGATTAGGAGGTGTGGCCTTATTGAAGGAGATGTGTCATTCCCTGGGGGTAGGGCTTTCCCATCTCAAAATACTCCACCATTTCCAGTTAGCTCTCTGTCTGTGCCTCCAACTTGTGGATCAAGCTGTAGGCTCTCAGTAGCTCCACCATCATGGACTGTAAGCCTCTGAGATCATAAGCCCCACATTAAAAGCTTTCTTTCATAAATCGCTTTGGTCATGGTGTTTTATCACAGCACTAGAATGAAACTAAGCTACCAGCTCTTTATCCCAGACAACGGCAACACCAATTACCCAGTTATTTTGTCCAAAGCGTTAGGGGTCATCCCTGGCTCCTCTCTTCCCTTTAAACCCAAGTATCCTCTTACTGTATCCTCACACCCCATAGAAGTGAGACTTCCTGAATTGTGGTCCAAACTACATCGAACCATTGAGCAATTCCGAGACCAAAAAGTCGAACCCAGAATCCACACTGGACATTTATGCGGCTGAGTCTCCCACACGGGCGCTTCTAGGTATTGACAATGAGACCCCTAAACTCCGAATGGCCAGACTGAGCCTGTTTCTTCTCCCGCTGCCCTGCTTACGCCCTGTATGCCTTGCTTTTCCTTCCGGTGCTGCTGGGACGTGAGTGGACATGTCCTCGATAGACACTGGTGCTTGAACACTCGTTTCCTAGGCAGTCTGTCTTGGAAGGCTGTGGCATCATCTTGACTTTTCTGATTTTTTTGTTGTTGTTGTTTTATTTTTTTGTTTTGTTTTTTCAAGACAGGGTTTCTCTGTGGCTTTGGAGCCTGTCCTGGAACTAGCTCTGTAGACCAGCCTGGTCTCGAACTCACAGAGATCCGCCTGCCTCTGCCTCCCGAGTGCTGGGATTAAAGGCGTGCGCCACCACCGCCCGGCTAACTTTTCTGATTCTTATTTTCTTGTTTTTCTTTTTTTCATTTTAATGCCCATTTTACGTTCCTGCATAATATAACTTAGTTGGACAGTTTTAGACATTTATATGCGGGGAAATTATGGGTTTTTGTATTATTCGTGATCAATTTCTTCTGTTCATTATTAAGTCTGGGGAACCTATTCAGGGTATTGCATGTAGCTAGAGTTGTTTCATTTCTGTTGCTATGTATACACTGACTTATAGCCCCACCCTAACGTGTGTGTGTGTGTGTGTGTGTGTGTGTGTGTGTGTGTATGCTTGATTGTTTGAGACTGGATCTCACTAAAGAGCCCTGACTGGTCTGAAGCTCACTATGTAGACCAGGTTGTCCTTGGACTCAGAGTTCTGCAGCCTCTGCCTCCCTAGTGCTGGGATTAAAGGTGTGTGCAACCATGCCTGGCAACATATTTAGTATTTGAGGATTTGGGTTCCTATGGAAAATGCTGTTATTAACATATTTAATCTATCCTGATATATAAGACAAGTTTCCTTCTGGCCAGATCAATGATTGGGGTGTCTTTAGCTTTACTGGCTAGTGTTCAATTGCAATAGAAGTCCTACCAGTTTTCCCTTTTATTTCTTTTTACTTTATGTAACAATACATGTTAGAGAGTATAGATTTTCAATGTTGTTTGTTTTTTTCTCTAATACTTAACCCCATTCATGTTTTTCTTATATATTAATCATACAAAATCATGAATTTCTTCTTGACATTTTTATGTGAGTATATGATGTAGTAAAATCATATTCATACCCCCTTCATACCCCTTCCTGTTGCCTCTCTTGTCCTCTCCCTTCTTCTCAGGTAGTCTTTTTCTTGTCTGTCTGTCTCTCTCTCTCTCTCTCTCCTAAAATTCTAGATTCTGTAAATGAGACCAAGCATTTATCTTTCTAAGAACAGCTTCTTGCACTTCACACGATGCTCTCTAGTTCTGTGCATTTTCCTGCCATCGTGCTGCTGTTCCACACGAACGAATGAAGCTCCACTATGAACTTGCAAGCTTTTGTCACTGCCTGTCGATGGGCACCTAGGTTGACTCCGCAGCTCAGCTACTCGGCTTTGTGACTACCGAATTCCTCAATATAGGTTTTCTCTACATATCCCTGCTTACACTATTGCCCATTTAGACTTTCCCTTTCGTGAGGGACTCATTCGGGATTTTGCTTGGTTTCCCATTAGACTTTCTCTTTCCTAATTTTTTCATGTGTTCTTAGTATTTCTCCTTTAGTTAACTATTGTTCCTGATGAAGGTGTCATGAATATATCTCCCATATTCTGCTATCTTGATTCCATGTCTCTTGTTTTAAGTCCTTTACATAGTTCCGAGTTAACTTCTCAGACAAGCTCTATTCTTGCAGACCCAGCTCTAGACCCTTTCAGTGACTTCCCATTGCCTCCCCGATGGATCCATGCCCGTCCAGCCCTATGCTCCTCATTTCTTACTGGACACCCCCACCCTTTCCCTTATCCCCCCTTCTCACCCCATTCTTTGCTCCCACAGACATTTTCATGTCATACACATATATATGCTTCTATGCATCTGTATAAAATCCCAGAACTACAAATGAGAAAAACATGCATTTGTCTGAAGCTGACTTTGTTTGCCTAATAAGATTGTCTCTGGTTGCATCTATTTTCTCTGAAGATGACCTAGTTTCATTCTTTATGACCAAAATAAAGTCCCATTGTGTATCAATACCACATTTTCTTCATTCATACCTATGTTGTCATGCGTCTAGGTTGATTCCATAACTGAGCTATCGTGAATACTGTTTTGACCTTGCTGTCAAGTATACACGTGTTATGTTGTGGCTCAGAGTTCTCCAAGTCAATACCCAGAAAGGGTAGGGCTGGGTCATCATGAGGTCTGTTTAGTTTTCCGATCTCCATATTGACTTCCATAGTGGCTGGACTATTACTGTTAGGATTATGGTGAGAGTTGGAGTGAGGGCCATGGACAGAGACAAATATTCCATGCAGACAGAACTTGAGAGTAGGGTTTATTGAGAGAAGGGTAAAGGGGAGGGGGAGAGAGAGAAGCAAAGAGAGGGAGGGAGAGAAAGAGGGAAGGAGAGAGGGGTAAAGACCTGCTTTCCTCTAGAGAGCAGGGGAGGGGGTGGGAGTGTGGGGGTGTAGAGCTTGTCTCTTAAAGAGACCTTTGCTCCTGCGTATTGACACAGCAGCCATAGGACTCTGGGCTGCATAGGGTACTGCTTGGGTTCATCCCGCTAGGTTTTTGTAGGGGATTGTTTGTGTGTGATGTGGATAGGAAGATGAAAATCTAAAGGACACAATGTGGATGGCCCGTGCCTGTCAGGCTTGTCACTCACGCCTCCACCCTAAGACGTCTGTTCATCGGAGTAGCCTCTCTTACCTTGTTTTTAAATAGGCTTTCTAGGTGATGCTCATGTATTTAGGGAATGTGGTTGTTCACACCATGATCCCAGCATTTGAGGCTGAGGTAGGAAGATTGCTACAAGTTCAAAGTCATAATGGTAGTCTGTGTGCCTGATGGACTCTCACAGACAAGCCTACGGTGATAGGAAATCTCTGAGCTGTACCTCCCCCATCCTCTCCCCATTAAGACAAGGTATCGCCATAGACGTGGGAAACAGTGTTGGGGTTCATTAGAGCGATAGCCATGGTTGTTCCATATTCTAGTTCCTGAAAGCAAATTATCTCTCAAAACTGCAGTGCGTTATTAGCGGTAATAAATGACTGCATGCCCGGCGGTTGACATCTTGGTTGAGAACCAAGACAGGCACCGTGGTAGATGTTTGCAGAAAGAAGAAAGCTTTGGAGTCATACCAACAGTGACTCACGTTACAGTTCAGTCACTGCCCCCGCCATTCTGATCTGCTTGCTTTGATGTGTGACTTTCAACTGAAAGAGAGTTATCGACTTTACAAGTGCCATTAGTGGTGCCGGGGTTGGAGCTCAGTGAGCAATCACTTGCCTAGTGTGACCCCCCAAGACCACACACACACACACACACACACACACACACACACACACACACACACTGTTGGCATTAGAAATGGGTCTGAAAATACTCAGTGTAATTCACTCTTCCTAAACAGCCTTCAGTTCAGCATGTGCTCAGTTCTACTCCCTTGCTACAGCCAGAGTTTTAAATGCCTAACTTCTACCTTCTGGATCATTCAGCAGCCTTCTAATTGTTGTTGTTGTTCTTTTTCCTTCAGTCTTTTTGCCGTATTGTTAAGAGCAAGGAATACTCTCAAAGGCCGGCTTGAGCCCTCACCAGGTGTGTCCCCGGTATGGAGATGGATTTGTAACTGCCATTTACCCAGTGGCTCATATGACAGGAACTGGCTTAGCATTCTTTATGTGTTTTCTTGTCTAGTTCTCATAGTAACCCCTTGAGGTTTCACTCTCCTATGATTTAGTAGTTCTATTAATAGTTTTGGTTTGTTGTTTTGTTTTAGACGGGATTTCATGTAGACCAGGATTGCTTCAAACTTTATATGTAGCAATATGACTTTGAAGGGCTCTTTCCCCTCTATCTGCCAAGTGTTAAGTTTACAAGTGAGCACAGTCACATCAGGTTCTCCTGCTTTGCTGGGATCAAAGCTACGGCATCTTGAATGCTAGGCAGGCACTCTACCAAACAGAGACATATCCCCAGTCCCGTTCTAGAAACATCAAGAAACTTGCCAGTGACAACTCTGCCAGGACACGAAGGGCTGGATGTTTCCGGTTCGGAAGGAAGCCTCTGCTCTGCTCCCACTTCATGCTGCCTGTGCCCTGAGTGGCAGGAGCCTGGTGCTGCTCAACATTCTAACCCTCAGGTGGGTCCTGAAGCTGGGTTTGCCACCCAGCCTCCTGGTGGTGCGGCTCCGCACATCACTTAGCTGCCAGGAAATGAGAGTGGGTTTGAATATCTGATGGCTTCTGTGTGTCTCGGGAGACTGACACCCTAGCTGCGTATTCCTGCTTTTTATGATGGTCTGAGCATGGCAGATCCTCCCTGGGCTCAGGTCTGACTGGATTGAGTTTCTGGACCAGCAAGGTTGGGGTCCAACTCTGGGTGTCGATTCATGCCTTCAGGGAAATGCCACTTGGAAGGAGCTTTTGACTGCCAGTTTGTTGCACCCAACCACAACTTTCTGATGGCAGCCATCCGCCATGATGACAGTGATGAAAACTCATTTGGTGTGAAACCTGGCTTCTTTCATAAACTTTTAGGCCCTAACAAAAACAGAGAGCTCTCCCTGCTTGAAAAAGGAATGTGACCTCAAAGTTAGAACAGAGGGTTGGGCTTAGTCGACCTGAATTCAGATTCTACAACCCAGACAGATGCTGGATAGGCATGGTGGCCTGCAGTGGCCTTGCTGGCCTTCTAGCCTTGGAAAGCTAAGCGAAGCTAGCTGCTGAGATAGGCTTGTGGAAGAGCCCTGGGTTCTATTGAGAGATCCTGTCTCAAAGAATAAAATGAAGACTCATCGAGGAAGAATCCCAATATCAACCTTGGCCTTCCATATGCACATATGTTCATACATATGTCCATACATAAACACATGCAAACACAAATATGCACACATGCTTACACACACACACACACACACACACACACACACACACACACAAAGGGAATAAAGGAGCAGAGAGTTGGGATGAAGATGCAGAAGAGCTTCAGTTGAACAGCCTAGGAACAGTCTCTGCCTCCTCTTTCTTTGTGTGAGGGAATTTAACTTGTTTTCAGGGCTGGATGAAATCATGAGTTCAAAACATTCAATTGGCTCTCTACACAGAGGAATCATTAAACATTAGCTAGTATCTGAAATCTCCCCCTAAATGCTCTTTTGTTCATTTGGCAACAAAGCTACTGTCTACTCTGGCCCTCTCCACCACATTTCATTACTTTACCAAAAGTTGCCTATTGTTCTTCATTATCTGTAAGTACAATTCATTCCCGGCTGCTTCAGCAGCATCTGAGAAACGCCATGCTTTCGTGGCAAGCACTATACTGACTGGGTCCTTTCTCTGAACCTTTACTATTTGTTTTAGTTTTTTTTTAAGGATTTATTTATTTTATGTGTATGAATATTTAGCTTGCGTGGATGTCTGTGTGTGCTTGGTGCCAGAGGAGGTCAGAGAGGATGCTGGACCCCCTGGGTCTAGAGTTATGAACGGTCGTAAGCCATTATGTAGGTTCTAGGAATCGACCCTGGGTCCTCTGGAAGAGCAGCTAGTGTTATTAA